>NC_057811.1:372094242-372179026 GCF_018294505.1 Triticum aestivum
TTCAAGAAGTTTACCATAGAATCTTCTTCATAAGTATTGCCTTTATTCTACATTTTGTTAAGAGTAAATATAGATGTGACAATATAAGAAAAAATGGAGAATATTTAAGATAAGATGAAGAGTGATGCTACATAACCAAGTAGCTATAAATGTAAGTACAGCGATACATGCAAAAGGTACATCCAAGAGCAATGCAGAGCTAAACTTCTTCAGTACCATCGGTGTTATCCAACCTTATGGTAAGAGTAAATATATATCTTATGTGTAGAAAATGGAGGGCAAAGGAAAATAAGCTACAGAGTGATGGTACATGAACAACTACCTGTCAATATAAGTACACTGATAAAGGACAACATGTACTTACAAGAACAATGCAGAGCTAAAAAAATTCATTGGCATTGGATATATTCTACACTAATGTAACCATTCATACAAATTAGATAATTTGGAGCGAACAATTGATAAGCAAGCTATCATGCATACTGCTGTCACATAATGAACCAGGTATATATGCAAGTACAGTGATATAGGACAACAGGTATTAAGAAGAGCAAAGCAGCGGGCAGCATATTTGCGATACCTGTCATTCTTTTCAAACCAGAATTCTTTTTCGAGCAGATTTCCTGCAAAAAAGATCCGTAAGGCACATGCGGAAAAGTAGAAGTTCAAATTGTCATGTGATATCATAGACAGTACCTCATCCTCGGAACGGGACCAGTGTATAACAAGGTTTTTCCATTCATTGTCTTCTAAATTTAGCACAGGAGACTTCACCAGAAATTCGTTTATAGACTTGCCATCAAAGTGTGATTTCCTCAAGTAACACCAATACTGCTGCAATGCTTCCTTGAAAAGCGCAAGCAAGCTTTGCTCGTCATTACTATCCAGATTGACCCTCTCCTACTTACAACAATGTAATGTAAATCATTGATGTGTTCAATCAGCAGAAAACAGGAAAATAATCACCATGAATAATAGCACTTACACGTAAGTGGGACAGGAAGATGTGAAAATGGTGTTTGTCTTCACTATAATCTTCCCATGATGGGAATATATGCACGTAGTCCCTAACAACATTGAAAGCATTGTCTTTTAAACTGAGAATAACTGGAATGGGGTTCCAATCTACAGGAATTGGCCGTCTCTGCAGTTGGGATAGGTCTTCGGCCGGTGGACTTACTGTACTTTTTGCTGGAGTGGGATTTTTCTGTGGTACGGCTGGTGCTATGGCAACTGAAATCGGCATACCTTTTGCTGGAGTGCAGGTCCTGTGTGGTGCTGCTAGTGGTGTGGCCAGTGAAGTATGGGTACAGTCTGCTGGAGTCGGTCCTACGTTTTGTGTCACTAGTTGTACAGCCAATATAAGTGGGCTGTTGTCAGATTTCTCCGGCACAACCATGTTTTTGAAGGACTTTGTTGGTGCTCCTTCAGGTTCAGCAATCACCCTCTTACTTTTTGATGTCCGATGCACAAGAACAACATTTGAGTGGAAAAACATTGTATGATGAAAGATGGAATATGTATTGATAATGGATGGGCATGGCATCTCGACATATATGATGAGTAAACTAAGCAGATGGCGGTGCAACAAAGTAGAAGAAATGCAAGACAACATATGCAAGATATGCGCAATCAATAAAACCTTGCCAAATTAGAACAGGCACCTTGATGGGTGAATAGGACAGGCCATCTGCCCTTGACTCCTCGAGGTTAGAATAGTCATTAGGATCATATTCTGAACAAGAATCAACAGGTGGGGAGCGTATGAGTTTCAATGCATCCAGAATGGCACTCAATGCCTTGGTGCCAATTTTGTAAGTCATTGTGGTGTTTAGCTTCAAGAGTGGACTGCTGCTAGTGTGACACAAAGCAGCTACACAGATCACAGTGTAGATATAATGGGAAAACCGTAAGCATCAGAGTAAAATCAGCAAAGTGGAACTTGCTGGAATATATGTGCTAGTATTGCCGGTACGGCTAGAAGGCTTCGAATACCAGCTCTCTTCAACTGAAGGTGCGGTACTGTTAATATCAGTGTAACTCTCAAAGGAGACACAGCTCCCTGCATTTCCTTGCTATTCTTATAGGATTCAAGTGGGCAGGCCACTACAAATCCTATTCCCATGTTTACAAAATCCTACGAATCAAAGAGGCCCGAAGAGTTCAAAGTGTCCATACCAACCGACCGTATAGACCGCTACACTGCAAATGTCCCTGCTCATCTTCACTACAAGGAACATACTGTACTACTATCATACTCCCTCCGTTCCAAAATATAAGTCTTGGTAGAGATTTCCACTATGGATCACATACAGATGTATCCAGATACATTTTAGAGTGTAGATTCACTCATTTTGCTCCATATGTAGTCCACGGTGGAATCTATACAAAGACTTGTATTTAGGAACGGAGAGAGTACTTATTAAAGAAGAACGGAAGAGGAACATGCTAAAGAAGAGCAAGCAGATTTTGGATAATAAAATGTTCGTTGCGTAGTGCCCACACACGATGAACCAGAGTGCATTAAGAAAGCAACTCCCTGCTGTCTCTCTATATGTGGTGCACGTGCTTTTTCGAAAGTAAAGTAGGAACATTAGCTGACCAATTAAATGTTATCTATTTTAGTAATATCAGCATCATATCAGATTCGTACTTGAGCAACAAGTTTGGAATTATGAGTGGCACGTTGTTTAGCTTGATGGATTCAGGAGCAGTGCTAAGCAGGTACAATGATGGTACTGAATATAAAGGCATGTCTGCATGCAAGTCGCGTGACTTTTGTCATTTGGGTCAGTCGACCATTTCAGGCGGTTGGATGAAGATCCTATGTCTCCTAACCCTTCTTCTTCCTCATCTCTGATTCTCCCCATACAGAACACCGCACGGGCCGCCGGCCGGACCACCGGCCCCACCGCCTGTGTTCGTCCGCCACCCCCACCCCCAACCCCCTCCCCCACCAGCATCGAGTTTTCTTCGTTGGGCGAGGCCCCACCCCCCACAACCAAAGTCCCCACCCGAGCCCCTTTGTTCGCACCGGCAAACTCCGGCGAGCTCTGAAAAATCGACTGACCCAATTTTGAAATTTAGTCTACTGTGATTTAACTAGTGTGGAATATAAAAGGGGAAAACCATAAGCATTGGGAGTATAGTGTTGAGCGTGCCATGGCGGATCTGAAGGTGCAAACTGGACAAAGGCAACTTCGCAACCAATGTTTGCTCTCAACTAGCAAGTAAGTGATGGACAAGAAATCAGAGTAAAGCAGTGGCGATCTATTTTCTTGCTACGATAAATAAGTTGAGCAGATACGAAAGAGTACCACCTCTGGTGCGGCGCCGTGTATGCATCTGCTGAGAATTTGATGGTGCTGCGGTAGCGATGGCTGTTGGCGGCGTGGAAGCAGATCTAGGAGGGTAGACGGTGGCGGCGGGGCGCGGTGGACGAGACGGTCGTAGGAGCGGCGCCGGCAAGGTGGACGATGGCGGCATGAAGCGAGAGGACGGGATGCAAGGATCCCGGTCCGAAGCCGTGGATGAGAGAGGTTGATCTCTTGTAATGGACGGCGGCGTCGGGGTATCAGCTTCGGCATGGTGGAGGAGGACGGCGGTGGATGGGGTGGCGGACGGAGGAGGCTGGGGTGGAGTGGGTGTTTTGGCGCCCATGGAGTACGAATGGGGAAATGGAGGTGGAGAGGAAGGGGGGAACCATGTCTTCAGGGCGCGCTTGCCTAAAATGCGAGGAAATTTACAAACTTAGCCACCGTTTCAAATTTCCTACATCACAGCAATATTAGTCGGTTGGGGATAGGACGGTAATCTCGCATACACCGAATATTTGCCGACGAGAGTTTGTTTTTGGCGCCCACCGTGTATGAATCGGGGAGGGAGTCGATTTCGGCCGAGGACACACTGTGTTTTGGCGCCCACCATGTATGAATCCGGGTGAGAGGCGGTTATGTCACGTTTGAGTGAAATTACAAACCTACCCCTATCGAAACCTATAGAAATTGTCACGACCGGGTTTTCGGGATAATAATTTCCCAGAAAAACGGCCTTTGTGCTCACCAGCCCCAGGATTACTGTTAGCTGATGAGGCACCAACTTAATACAAGAATTCCAAGCAAAGTACAAAATATGTAGTACAAGACCATTGTGGCCTAGGAGTACAACACTTGGTTTCTAATGGTTGATGGCGGAAGCGGTTTGTGGTACATCTGCATCTATGGGACTCCATTTCCCACAAGAACAGCTGACCAGGATAACTCCTATCTTTGCGAGGCTGCTATCGTCAACGCGTAGGTTCCGGGGCTGTCATCGGAATGCTTATCTCCAAGCGAGGAATCTGGCCAAGACAATAGCCAGGGACAAGCCAGTGAGTACGTTTGAATGTACTCGCAAACATTAAGAACACGGGTATAATATAATAAGAGACAATCATGCTCCGAGATACTCATGACTGTAACGTCTGCCACGAAAATCTGTGATGCACGTATGCGGAGAGAATATGAACATGCAATACGGGAGTAAAAATGGAATGCACTGAGCGAGTGTCTGAAATGACTCCTCGAAAGGTTGCAAATAAAAAGACAATGCCGCAGTCGGGCGTCTGAGCGACACCACATAAAGGGCTTATAAAGAAAATAAAATGACAAACATGCCGCAGTCGAGCGTCTGAGCGACACCACATAAAGGGCTTATAAAGAAAATAAAATGACAAACATGCCGCAGTCGGGCGTCTGAGCGACACCACATAAAGGGCTTATAAAGAAAATAAAATGACAAACATGCCGCAGTCGGGCGTCTGAGCGACACCACATAAAGGGCTTATAAAGAAAATAAAATGACAAACATGCCGCAGTCGGGCATCTGAGCGACACGACATAAAGGGCTTATAAAGAAAATAAAATGACGAACATGCCGCAGTCGGGCGTCTGAGCGACACCACATAAAGGGCTTATATAAGAATAATCACAGTGAATATCCAGGAGGTAGAACCGTCCCAGGGATACTCAATAATCCATATAATGTAAATGGTTAGTCCATGGTAATAATAGACTTAATCCTCATATGTCACAGGTCATAAAAAAAATCTAGTCTAGCCGTTCCTCCATCCGAAGACCGTCACTAGATTCTAATTAAGCCGCTCTCCATCCGAATACCGTTACTATGATCTAGCATCCGTGTCTCCATCCGAAAACCGTCACTAGGCCCATCTCAGACTGTGGTCCTTACGCATGAACATGGCTATCCGAATGGATATATCCTCTGCAGAGGGCGTACTCTTTACCCACGAGTAACGGATTTATTTAGCCCATCGGGACTAATTCCGCCTACGGCCTTTTAATTGAAAACACGCCTGACCTGCATACACCAGCTTAACTTACCGGTGTCTGGAATCACCCACGACACCTGCCAAGCAAAACTCTAAGTGGGGTGGCTACAACCTCGACGTAGCATGGGATCAAATTTATATTCGCGCGCTCTAAAGGGTGCCCCCCTCTCGGTCCCAACCGGAAACACCCATGCCCCCGGACCAGGTGGCATGCCTACCGGTACCTTCCACCATGGCCTCTCTGTACGGTGTGTGCTTTGGTAAGGGGTTGACAACTTACTGAACCGTACCCTACCCGCGGCAGGGACAAGTGGTAGTACAAAACAAGTAGGGGAAGAAGATACTAAACAAGACTCGACCTACGACCGACTCAGGAGGTCCAGGTATTCTCCAACAATATTACCATTAACAGATAAACTCACCACTCATCAAGCCTTACCATGCCATACCGGACATACTCGTCTCAACGAGGAACTAGGGACAAGCTCGTGTCTACCCAAGACCACGACTTTCCCGGCTTCCTTCCGGGATGCATGAGAAGCTCACGAGGATGAACACTATCACCAGCATATCCATATCTAACAGAAAAACATCTCCAATGTGCACTCACGCATGTGACCGATCGATACATAGAAATGACGCACGCTCCAAGTCGAAGTGGTGTTGTAACCGTATCAAAACACCACACAAAAATATTATGCCAGAGTTCAGAATGCTTGCCTTCAAGAGTATGCAAAGGGTGCACTTTTTGAAAGCTTTCTTCTCTCTCCATTTCCTATTTGGAAAAATATTCAAATAACAAATATTTCAAACACAGTACAAAAAGTTGTCCCAAATATTTTTGAAATAAATCTTAAAATAAACTAGATGAAAATTGAGGAAGGTAGGAAAAGGAACCAACTCATTTGGAGTTTTATTTTAAAAGTTATAGTCAGTCAAAGATTAGTCAAACTTCTGTTTTTTAAAATAAAACCAGAAAAGAAAACACTTCGGGGGAGAATACGCTTTCGAAGCAGAGAAGACGTACTCGGGATTTTGCGCTATTACTTAACCAGAGAGGGCGGGCGCGCGAGTCACTGACAGTGGGTCCAGAGGGCCCACTGGTCAGGTTTGACCCTTCCTCCCTCTCCCTCCTCTTCTTTGCCCGAACGGGAGCGGGGCTCCGGCGATCGCCGGTGATGAATGGCGGTTCCTCGAGGGCACCTGAGGCCAGGGATGGATCGGCCAGACCGAGGCGGTCCTCTCGGTGGGCGCTAGGCAGGTGGGGACGGAGGAGGTCACCGGCGGCGAGCTCCGCGGCGGACGGAGGTTCGGGAGCAAAGTGAGCTTCGGGCTATGGTGGTCCTTGGTCGAGGGTGAGTCGCTAGGCAGCTCCGCAAGGCTATGGGGAGACTCTTGGTGGCGTTGGATGGGCGGGGGAGAGCCTGGCTGCGACGTATTGCACCGGAGCTCGGCGGCGGCCGAACTGGCCGGTGTTGGGGAAGATGGCTTCTTCGGGTCAATCCATTGCTTGGGGAGTGCTAGGGGGAAAATCTGAGGTCGCCTGAGGTCTTGAACGAGTTCGGGGATCCCTTAAATAGGCGCTCGAGGCCGGTCCCGCGGCGGCCGAGGATAAGAACGCCGGCGACAGCCGTGCTGTAGCTGCAGGGCGACGTGGCGGCGACGAGCGCGTGCCGACGAGCTTCGGGATAAGATCGAGCTGTTCATAGGGGCAGCTGGCGCGCTGGTGTGGTTTGGGCGGCGCCGTCTATGGCAGAGGCTCGCTGTCGACGCCGGCGTGCCGCCAAGAGCTCTGCCAGCGGCGCTGTAGGGCGCCAGGGGTGGCGTGGAGAGTGGGCGAGGTAGTGCGCGGTTCAGCCGGCGAGCAGGGGCCAGGGACGGGACGCGACGAGGGTGGTAGTGCGACGCGGCGGCTCAGTGCGCGCGTGTGCAAAACGTGCGCTCTGGGCGCGCCCAGAGCACGCACGGGACATGCTCGATGAAATGCCAGGGCGGCCTAGAGTGCGAGGGTGAGGCTGGCAATTAACAGGACTAGGGTAGGGATAGCTAGGAGTTTAGTGGACAAGGTTGCTGGGTCAGTGGGTCAAGATCATAGTGCAAACTAGGAAACATGCCCAAAACTGACTGTGCACACTAAGTGTTCGACAGAATGCCAAGGGCATTTAGGCAACTCTTGGAGTGGCCAAAATCTCCAGATCAGGGTCTCTTTAGATGTAGATGATGATGGTAAGGTCATATGGGAGAAACCAGAAACTTGCTAGTGCAAGTTTTGCAAAACTTCAGTTTTGGCCAGAAAGAACAGGGGCTCATTGCAGGCACTTAAAATCCTCCAATGGGTCCATACTCCTGGACTTAAGGGTTTGGTAGGGAGAACTATAAGTAGGGAAAAGCTCAGGGTCACTAGAGCAAAATAAAGTAGGGTTGCAGTACAAATCACCAAACTGGACCAGAATGAAAAGGAGGTTGATTCACTCAAATTTTTCAAAGATCATCACTGGGTTTTTTGCATGAAGGTGAATTATATGCATCTACTGCCATCTCCAAACATTTGGAAGAATATTTAAATAGGTTGTAGTGCAAAAATGCCTACTGGACCAGATTTGAAAAGTTGATGTGGAGCTCAAAATATCCAATGACCACAAGATATTTTTGCATAAAAGTGATGTGGAAACATCACATGACATCCCCAAATTTTGGTGAAAATTTTGAATGCATTTATCAAAAGGTTGCAGTGCAAAAAGGGGCTCCAAAATTATGAAAGATCATTTTAAATGCGTTAAAGTTCATGGAAATTAATTATGCAAGTAAATCCACTGATATAGAATTGTTTTTATAAAAAGGGCATATAAGTCCGATAAAACTTTTGGAAAGTTCCACTTGAGGTAAAACCCATAATATCCAAAGAGTAAATCTAGACAAAATGGAAAAGTTCTATTTCCTGGCAAAATTTTAATTGATAAAACAAGGTCAAAAATTTGGGGTGTCACAACACTACCCCCCTTAAGAAAAAATCTCGTCCTCGAGATTTGTTAAAAGCTGTTTTGAACAAACATTGCTCTCACCAAAAGAAATCATTCAACTGTGTAAAAACAAAGCGGCTACAGTGTGAGGGCAATAAGTGGTGTAAAACCACAGTGTGGTACACTGGCGTAGCGTGGAAAAATCCACGGTTCAGTAAAACGGGATATTTCTACGCGGATACAGTAATTTAGAATAAATCCTAAATTACTAAAACACGCTGGTCGCACCCGAGAGCACAGTGCTCCCTCTGGCTGATAGGTGGACCCGGGGCCCACTGTCGGCCTCTTCTTCCACCTCTGGCTCTCTCTTCTCTCTCGCGTGCTCTCCCGCGCTTCCTCCATCGGCGACGCCTAGCTCGTAGGGCATCTAGGCCGTACTGAGGTAGTGCGCGGCGTGCTAGCTGCCGGGGCAGCGTGCACTCACCTCGCGGGCCAGTGCGCTGTCGGCACTGCTCGCGGACTCGCCTCCGAACACCGGCGATCAAGCGACGAGTGGCGCTGGTGGACCTCGCCCACCGTACACCGATATCGAGCTATAAAACGATCGTGGTGCTCCTCTCTTCTTCCTCACACCTGTCCTTGCTTCTACTCCTCCTTCCTTCTCCTCCATTGCCGTTAGCAGGAGCTCGAGACGAGGCTCTAATGGCGGAGGCGATGCCGGATTGGTACGTGGTCCTAGTGTGTGGAGGTTTGGCGGTGCTGCTGGGATTCTCCGTGCTCCTTTGCGCGATGATCCTGGATGATCGTCGTGATGCTGCCGCTCGAGTGTTAGCTCTTCGCGGTGGCGGCGATCACATGGATTAGGCGCGGCATCGAGGGCTAACTGTTGTCGGAGTGCTGGGGCAGCTCGCGCCCGAATGATCACTCACAAATCTCTCTTACTGAGACTGTGGAGTACTCGGGTGTGATCAGTTAGTCGTAACAATGTGTACGAGGATTTGCAAAATGTGCACGAGGTCGAGTGGTTGTAGCGGTGAGTCTGCTGTTACGGTGCTGCGCGAATAAAAATCTATGTCGCGAAGATACATATATGCTGCAGCAACTCGGGAAAAGAAAACTCATTACAAAATTTTTATCGCGAGCGAAAAAAAGTCTAGTTAAAACAAAATCAATAGCAGCAAAATTGCCCACATAATTGAAACCAAAAATCCGATCCGTAGCACAAATTTGGGTACCACGCACAAGTTACAACACATAAATAAATACTGGGATAATAAACACAGCGGTGACGTTTACAAAGAAAACGGCAAAAAGACAGGGTCCTGGGAAAACGCCTCTGGTACCGGGGCACACTCCTCTTCTATCGGGGGGAGCGGGTTGACCAGTCGATGAATGCGCCTCTCCTGGTCAGGCCTCAGTGGTCTGCCAATAGCGATCCGAGGATTTAAATCAGCGAGGCTCTGGAGATAACCCATTACTCGCTGAGTCAAACGCTCCTGGGCGATAACGTACTGAGCAAGGTTGGCCAGTACTGGATCTCTCTCAATTCGCCCACCGGGAAAGGATGCAACTTCTCCGGGTGCTGCACGACTCGGAAAATAATAATATCCTCGCTCGCTGGCATAGGGTACCGCGAATCGAAGACGAGCGAGCGCCTCGTACGCAGCAGCTTCTATGGCCATATGCGGAGTCGGCATGGATTTCCCCACGAAGGAAACTTCCGTGGGGTCTTGGTTTGGGTATGCGGGAGGGATGTGCACCACTGCCCAATATTTCGAGGTGGAAGGGGTGATCCTCGATTTGAGCAACTCGTACTGGGGTGGATGGGTGGCACTCATGGTATTGCAGGTAAAGTCCCACAATAATTTAACGAAACTACCCGGGGTAGCGTCTGGGGTTCTTAGATAAATACTGGGGGTCGGCATGGCAAAGAAATGGCTGTGAAAGTTGCGCACAAGGTGAGGGGTACTTGGCAAGGTCACGAGGTGGCCTTTTATAAAGCACTGGGGCTGGGTTATCTATCGGTGCGAAGGGTGACTGGTTGTCGATCCTGTTCTCGGGTCAAGGCCACAGATATACATATCATACAAATGTGACGCATTACTGTGGGTGCCGTCGGGATTGGTCTTGGTAGCTGCGCCCGAAATTTAAAAATGCAACTGTACGCCAACGTACATATGCATAGCTATTCCTCCAAAAATAGGGACGCACAAGCAGAAAACATTTAAATAAAAGCGATACAAGGTCACACCGTTAAAAGCGGAGGTAAACTAAGGCTCGATACTACTCGAGCGACTTAGTCCACTTCGTTAATGTCTAAGCGTGCTGGCCTGGCGGATGCCGAGGTTTCTCCACGGGTCTCTCCGTCAGGATTTGCTGGTTGAGGTTGAGGGGATGCAGGGTCGGGGAAGTGGTGATGACCATCGCAGGGGTTGCTGGCCACAATCCCGTTGGAATGGGTTCCCAAAAGGCGACGAAGCGCTTCTGGGGACACCAAAGCACTCTGGTTGATGGCTGGGGCAGACCTCAAGGGATCGATCGGGTGTCCGAACAGTACGACTGGGTTGTCGGCGTCGGGCTCCGCTTCTCTTCTCGCCGGGGCTCGGCGAACCAGTTCTCCACAAGCTGTGATCAGATCAAGGGTGACCTGATCGAACAGTTTCTCCAGTGCACTTACATAGCGCACCAGATGTAATAGTGCAGGATATGTCTCGTGATCTCCGTTGGCAACCTGGGGCGGCCTACCATACCCGTCACGACTGGGGTAGTAGTAGAACGAGCGACAGTTAACTTTGGGCGACAAGTGCCGGAGTTGAACTATAGCTTCTCGAGCTGCCAGTTGGATGGCTTGTGGCTCAAAGGAAGTTGTCCTTCCAGTGAACCTGTAGGGGCGTTCTGGCGAGAGACCCCTACCATAGATGTGCACAGTGGCCCAGTACTGACGGCTCTCACCGTACATGGGTCCTTGGTACACAACATATTCAGGAGGCTCTTCTAATGCATAGGCACGGCGGGTGAGGTTTGTGAGCACGGTCACAAAACCTCCAAGGTTGGTTGCTGTGGTCTCATTGTGAACAATGGGGCCAGGCATCATGGCTTGGTTTGGGGAAAGGGCTGTGCTGTGCTGTGGCTAGTGTGCCCTTTTTATAGGAAAAGGGGACGGAGTCTTCCTTCGCACGCTTGCGAATGAGATGGGTTGGGTGCCGGTCACTGGCGCGTGATCGACGGGCTAAGCTGATAGGTTGGGCACCGTCCGCCGAAAGGCGTCGGGTCACTGTGGGGCTATCTTACGCGAGAAGCTTGGCCGGGGTTAGGTCAAGGTCTGGTGGTTTGGTTAACCTGGGTTTATTGACCTGGCTAAGATAGGATTAGCCAATGGTCAGCCTGGCTCTGATACCAAGTCTGTCACGACCGGGTTTTCGGGATAATAATTTCCCAGAAAAACGGCCTTTGTGCTCACCAGCCCCAGGATTACTGTTAGCTGATGAGGCACCAACTTAATACAAGAATTCCAAGCAAAGTACAAAATATGTATTACAAGACCATTGTGGCCTAGGAGTACAACACTTGGTTTCTAATGGTTGATGGCGGAAGCGGTTTGTGGTACATCTGCGTCTATGGGACTCCATTTCCCACAAGAACAGCTGACCAGGATAACTCCTATCTTTGCGAGGCTGCTATCGTCAACGCGTAGGTTCCGGGGCTGTCATCGGAATGCTTATCTCCAAGCGAGGAATCTGGCCAAGACAATAGCCAGGGACAAGCCAGTGAGTACGTTTGAATGTACTCGCAAACATTAAGAACACGGGTATAATATAATAAGAGACAATCATGCTCCGAGATACTCATGACCGTAACGTCTGCCACGAAAATCTGTGATGCACGTATGCAGAGAGAATATGAACATGCAATACGGGAGTAAAAATGGAATGCACTGAGCGAGTGTCTGAAATGACTCCTCGAAAGGTTGCAAATAAAAAGACAATGCCGCAGTCGGGCGTCTGAGCGACACCACATAAAGGGCTTATAAAGAAAATAAAATGACAAACATGCCGCAGTCGGGCGTCTGAGCGACACCACATAAAGGGCTTATAAAGAAAATAAAATGACAAACATGCCGCAGTCGGGCATCTGAGCGACACCACATAAAGGGCTTATAAAGAAAATAAAATGACAAACATGCCGCAGTCGGGCGTCTGAGCGACACCACATAAAGGGCTTATAAAGAAAATAAAATGACAAACATGCCGCAGTCGGGCGTCTGAGCGACACCACATAAAGGGCTTATAAAGAAAATAAAATGACGAACATGCCGCAGTCGGGCGTCTGAGCGACACCACATAAAGGGCTTATATAAGAATAATCACAGTGAATATCCAGGAGGTAGAACCGTCCCAGGGATACTCAATAATCCATATAATGTAAATGGTTAGTCCATGGTAATAATAGACTTAATCCTCATATGTCACAGGTCATAAACAAAATCTAGTCTAGCCGTTCCTCCATCCGAAGACCGTCACTAGATTCTAATTAAGCCGCTCTCCATCCGAATACCGTTACTATGATCTAGCATCCGTGTCTCCATCCGAAAACCGTCACTAGGCCCATCTCAGACTGTGGTCCTTACCCATGAACATGGCTATCCGAATGGATATATCCTCTGCAGAGGGCATACTCTTTACCCACGAGTAACGGATTTATTTAGCCCATCGGGACTAATTCCGCCTACGGCCTTTTAATTGAAAACACGCGTGACCTGCACACACCAGCTTAACTTACCGGTGTCTGGAATCACCCACGACACCTGCCAAGCAAAACTCTAAGTGGGGAGGCTACAACCTCGACGTAGCATGGGATCAAATTTATATTCGCGCGCTCTAAGGGGTGCCCCCCTCTCGGTCCCAACCAGAAACACCCATGCCCCCGGACCAGGTGGCATGCCTACCGGTACCTTCCACCATGGCCTCTCTGTACGGTGTGTGCTTTGGTAAGGGGTTGACAACTTACTGAACCGTACCCTACCCGCGGCAGGGACAAGTGGTAGTACAAAACAAGTAGGGGAAGAAGATACTAAACAAGACTCGACCTACGACCGACTCAGGAGGTCCAGGTATTCTCCAACAATATTACCATTAACAGATAAACTCACCACTCATCAAGCCTTACCATGCCATACCGGACATACTCGTCTCAACGAGGAACTAGGGACAAGCTCGTGTCTACCCAAGACCACGACTTTCCCGGCTTCCTTCCGGGATGCATGAGAAGCTCACGAGGATGAACACTATCACCAGCATATCCATATCTAACAGAAAAACATCTCCAATGTGCACTCACGCATGTGACCGATCGATACATAGAAATGACGCACGCTCCAAGTCGAAGTGGTGTTGTAACCGTATCAAAACACCACACAAAAATATTATGCCAGAGTTCAGAATGCTTGCCTTCAAGAGTATGCAAAGGGTGCACTTTTTGAAAGCTTTCTTCTCTCTCCATTTCCTATTTGGAAAAATATTCAAATAACAAATATTTCAAACACAGTACAAAAAGTTGTCCCAAATATTTTTGAAATAAATCTTAAAATAAACTAGATGAAAATTGAGGAAGGTAGGAAAAGGAACCAACTCATTTGGAGTTTTATTTTAAAAGTTATAGTCAGTCAAAGATTAGTCAAACTTCTGTTTTTTAAAATAAAACCAGAAAAGAAAACACTTCGGGGGAGAATACGCTTTCGAAGCAGAGAAGACGTACTCGGGATTTTGCGCTATTACTTAACCAGAGAGGGCGGGCGCGCGAGTCACTGACAGTGGGTCCAGAGGGCCCACTGGTCAGGTTTGACCCTTCCTCCCTCTCCCTCCTCTTCTTTGCCCGAACGGGAGCGGGGCTCCGGCGATCGCCGGTGATGAATGGCGGTTCCTCGAGGGCACCTGAGGCCAGGGATGGATCGGCCAGACCGAGGCGGTCCTCTCGGTGGGCGCTAGGCAGGTGGGGACGGAGGAGGTCACCGGCGGCGAGCTCCGCGGCGGACGGAGGTTCGGGAGCAAAGTGAGCTTCGGGCTATGGTGGTCCTTGGTCGAGGGTGAGTCGCTAGGCAGCTCCGCAAGGCTATGGGGAGACTCTTGGTGGCGTTGGATGGGCGGGGGAGAGCCTGGCTGCGACGTATTGCACCGGAGCTCGGCGGCGGCCGAACTGGCCGGTGTTGGGGAAGATGGCTTCTTCGGGTCAATCCATTGCTTGGGGAGTGCTAGGGGGAAAATCTGAGGTCGCCTGAGGTCTTGAACGAGTTCGGGGATCCCTTAAATAGGCGCTCGAGGCCGGTCCCGCGGCGGCCGAGGATAAGAACGCCGGCGACAGCCGTGCTGTAGCTGCAGGGCGACGTGGCGGCGACGAGCGCGTGCCGACGAGCTTCGGGATAAGATCGAGCTGTTCATAGGGGCAGCTGGCGCGCTGGTGTGGTTTGGGCGGCGCCGTCTATGGCAGAGGCTCGCTGTCGACGCCGGCGTGCCGCCAAGAGCTCTGCCAGCGGCGCTGTAGGGCGCCAGGGGTGGCGTGGAGAGTGGGCGAGGTAGTGCGCGGTTCAGCCGGCGAGCAGGGGCCAGGGACGGGACGCGACGAGGGTGGTAGTGCGACGCGGCGGCTCAGTGCGCGCGTGTGCAAAACGTGCGCTCTGGGCGCGCCCAGAGCACGCACGGGACATGCTCGATGAAATGCCAGGGCGGCCTAGAGTGCGAGGGTGAGGCTGGCAATTAACAGGACTAGGGTAGGGATAGCTAGGAGTTTAGTGGACAAGGTTGCTGGGTCAGTGGGTCAAGATCATAGTGCAAACTAGGAAACATGCCCAAAACTGACTGTGCACACTAAGTGTTCGACAGAATGCCAAGGGCATTTAGGCAACTCTTGGAGTGGCCAAAATCTCCAGATCAGGGTCTCTTTAGATGTAGATGATGATGGTAAGGTCATATGGGAGAAACCAGAAACTTGCTAGTGCAAGTTTTGCAAAACTTCAGTTTTGGCCAGAAAGAACAGGGGCTCATTGCAGGCACTTAAAATCCTCCAATGGGTCCATACTCCTGGACTTAAGGGTTTGGTAGGGAGAACTATAAGTAGGGAAAAGCTCAGGGTCACTAGAGCAAAATAAAGTAGGGTTGCAGTACAAATCACCAAACTGGACCAGAATGAAAAGGAGGTTGATTCACTCAAATTTTTCAAAGATCATCACTGGGTTTTTTGCATGAAGGTGAATTATATGCATCTACTACCATCTCCAAACATTTGGAAGAATTTTTAAAGGAATATTTAAATAGGTTGTAGTGCAAAAATGCCTACTGGACCAGATTTGAAAAGTTGATGTGGAGCTCAAAATCTCCAATGACCACAAGATATTTTTGCATAAAAGTGATGTGGAAACATCACATGATATCCCCAAATTTTGGTGAAAATTTTGAATGCATTTATCAAAAGGTTGCAGTGCAAAAAGGGGCTCCAAAATTATGAAAGATCATTTTAAAGGTATTAAAGTTCATGGAAATTAATTATGCAAATAAATCCACTGATATAGAATTGTTTTTATAAAAAGGGCGTATAAGTCCAATAAAACTTTTAGAAAGTTCCACTTGAGGTAAAACCCATAATATCCAAAGAGTAAATCTAGACAAAATGGAAAAGTTTTATTTCCTGGCAAAATTTTAATTGATAAAACAAGGTCAAAAATTTGGGGTGTCACAGAAATCGAGCAGATAGGCTTTGCGTGGCAGGGATAGGCAGTAGTAATTTCCATCTCGCAGATTTTGGTTTCGGACGGTTACTGCGACTTTCCCCGCTTCGTTCAAATTTTGGAGAGTGCACATTTACCATGCCAACTCAATTTGAATCCCGTTTGTATTCTATATTTTTCGGGCGGGATCCATTTTCGATTGGAATAAAATTCTATATACATCATTTTTTATATATACTTTCAAAAGCACAACACCCTTTATACATAAATATGGTTTACAAATGGCATGATCTCAGATTCATAAGGTTGTATCCATCAATTTGGATTTTCAAATATTTGAAACAACTTCATGTTGAAATCTAATGTATGCATTCCTCGCTAACTGTCTCCAATTAATGTGTGTTTAATCCAGATATTCGTCTCATATAACTATCACTCATGCTTATAGAGGACTATCTCTCTAGACCTATACGCGTTCATCATCTCTCGGGTATCTCTCGTGCTACCTGTATGTCGACAATGATCTTTTATCTTCGTAACACACTGACGGTACTCTCTCCCTCGACCTTCATCACTCTATCTCTCTCTAAGTATATCTCGCTCCCTGCTATGTGTAACTATGATTCTCCATGTGGAATCTCTTTCTCTCACACAAACACAAAACTTTGTCTCCCGGGGTCTCATTTCTCTCTACTATTCCCCTATGTGCCACTCGCACACCCCTCATACAGAGATGTCTTTCGCTCCTTAGGTATGAGAACCTACGACTCTTCCTCTTAAATATCACTTTCTCACACACAAACACAAACTCTGTCTCCCAGGGTCTCATATTTCTCCACTGTTCTCTTGTATGTCGCTCACACACACTCTCTCTCCCTAGAGATATCTTGCGTTCCCTCATATGTTTCTCTAGCTATCACTCTCGTTTTGAAATTCTTTCTCTCTCGCAGACACAAAACTCTGTCTCTCGGGATCTCATTTCTCTCCGTTATTTGTTTGTATGTGAGTCACATGCACCCTTTCTTCATCTCTCTCACACCCACACCCATAACTCAACCTTCTGATCCACTCGACTCCTATCTCTAACGCACACTAGCTAGCATCTTTATCTTTGTATTTATCTGTTTCTCCATCAACCTTCTTTCATTTATAGGTTGATCTCTTTTGCACAATCGTTGTGCCTCACTCCCTCTGCTCGCCATAGATGCATGCTCCAGCCCACGCCACTATCTCTTAAAGACAGAAACACATGCTCAATTATCGGGCCATCTTCCCTGCATTCTCGCATGCATGCATATTGTCATACCGATCCGTCTCTCCCATGTCGTTGATCTTAGCTTATGACTTATATCTTTCTTTTATCTCGATCATGCGCCCGCACACACACACACATCCCGCGTATACATGTATACCTCTCACACATGCACGTTGAAGGTCTCTATGTCTCCACACGTAGTTAATTACCCTCAACCCTAACGCCACATCGAATCGTTCTCTTCTTGTGTGCACATAACTTCCGCCTGGATGTGTAAAACACACACTCACACTTAACAATCTCCTTCTAGCTACCCCCCTCTCACTCTTCCCCTATATCCCCGAAACCAATAAGACCATCCCTTCGTTTAATTCCTGCCTACATGCACCATCGATATATAGTAGTCTTCCTCGGTGTCTCTCGAACAAACACGTTCTCTTGATGTCGACTACTCTCACGCGCACACACCTTCTCTTCCCTCTCTACGGGCATTTTCTCTCTCGCACCCCATCGTTTGTGGCCTCTGCCATACACATCACCTCTCTATGATGAAGCCATGCACACTTAAATTACATCCGCCACCGAGGACCCCACGACACACACACACACAAACAAAGACACACACACACACACACGCACGCACCCACCCACCCACACACACACAAACACACACGCACACACACACACACTAAGACTCCATCACACACACACACGCACACACACACTAAGACTCCATCTCTCTCTCTCTCACACACACACACACTGAGACTCCATCTCACACACACATGCTCTAGGCGGAGCATTTGTTCCTACCACCTACCCGTATGATAAACAATCACCTTAATTTACTTGTATAACATGGAAAAATTCCACTTTACTTTAGTAGTTAGCAAACTTATCATCTGTACCCTTATAAAAAAACCGAGTTGGCGATGATGGTGTGCCTGCCATCTTGTAATATAGACCGTCTGATCTATATCTGACGGATAGAAAACAAACTATGATAATTTTACAAAAGATAGCCGCACCTCTCTCCACATCCTTATCTCCCACAACCTCATTTCTAAGCAATTAAAAAAGAAAGTCTCTGGAACAATCTAGCATGGTGGCCGCTGCCGCCTGCCGGCGCCGTCCATCCCCATGCCTCCGTCCATTCCGACCACCAGTCACCACCACGCTCCACTCCTCCTCACCTTATCTCTCATCTTTCATTTTTTCGATGACATTCTCGAGATACCAGTTTTCCAATAAAATTCTCGAAATATCATTAGTTTTTACGCATGGGATTACTCCTGCATGGGTAAATCACAACAGGTGTTTTGTAAAAAAAATGCATTTTGATGTTCCGTGCAATGCACGAGCATCTTGCTTGTAATTGTATAACGCAAATCACGAGCAGGAAGTGACATTTTTTTACACAACCACGTTAACATGGCCACGTAAATCACTAGCTAAAGTAAATACCATTATACTTATATCCCAATGCAAAAGGTTGAGTACATGTCCGAAGAGTAGAGTCGCACACACGCACTCTGTCTCTCAGAATCTCTCTCACACACACCAGTTACGTGACGCCCACTTAAGCAGACACGTATGTTACAATTTGTGCACCCGCGGGTACACGTGATGCTGCGCATTTATTTAAGCCGGAAGGCGAACCCAAACAGTAGCTGCATTCATTCCCCTCCCGCCGCCTCTGCTCTGGTCGCCGTCGCCCGGTAGGATGAGGATCCCCCGACGTGAACAATCCTACCATTCTATCACTGACATGTGGGACCCCCAAGCATGGGTCCCACCAGTCATCGAAGGAAAGGCAGGGTAAGGCAGTGATAGCCACGTCAAAGGATCCATGTCCCCCCGGTAGCCATGGCCCGGCCGAAGGTAACAACATACGCCATACTCCCGCCGGAGCGGCTCTTCAATCTGGAAATTTTAGTGGTCATGCATGCATCTTTTTGTGCTAGCACTCCTATATAAGGGTTGACCGGTCACTTCCCACGGACGTGCGCAGGCGGTGGAAGAGGAAGGAGAAGGGAAGCGGGCTGTGGAGTAACTTTTTTACCACAATTTCTTAGGAAACTGAGTGCAATAATTGAGTAGTTTTGCAAACTACCAGTACTACACCTGAAACGGTTCAAAACCTATACTCCCTTGCCAGCGCACGCTTCCCGCATGAAACGGTCAGCGTCGCCCTGGAGCGTCAGTGCCGCATTAATGCCCGGCCAGAGCGGAGGCGACCTCTCACTGGCGCCAGCTTTGAAGCGACGCGACGGCCGAGAGAGCGCCGCTTCCCGGTGCACCGACTGCTCTGCGTCGAGGCTGGCCATAGGCCCTGTTTGGATCGATGGGTTAGAGTTAGTTTGAGTTAGTTGGGGCTCAAATAGCCCTAAAGTATCCAAGCATGAGGGTTTAAATTGTAGCAAGTTGCACCGAACCCACCAAAAAAAACTATCCCACCCAAGAGGTGCTAACTAGAGATAGTTCTCATTGGGACCACTGAAAAATCACCTTTCTCTCTCCATCAAGTGCATTTATTGTCAATCTAACCCTATCACCCAAACACCTCTTTGGCTACAGTTAGTTCAGGGTTAGTCATGAGTTAGTCTAACCTCTAGCTAAGTTAGAGTATCCAAACAGGAGCAGTATAGGACATGCAAGTTGCTCAAAGCATACAGTCAAATTCATACGTGAAAGGATTTTTTTCTTTTTGAAAACGGAACGTGAAAGGAATTTTTATAGAATGCTCTTGGCATGTCGCTAACATGTGATGAGTTAACCGACCTCAATAGATGGCAAAAACGCCAGCCCGCCGCACTTTGAGAGAGACGAGGAGGGAGAATTGATACGGGCTGCTCTAGAGATAGATGTCGCACGGAAGCCAAGAAATATGGTGATAGCGTGGGTTAGCCATGTACTAGTATGATGTAACTACACTGGGCTGCCATGTTTCATACTCTTCCAGTCCACTGTGGAGATGATTGGTTGATTTTATATCGCTGAATAATATAAAATATTATGAGTGCAGACACTCCACCCCGAGGTTCCTTGCTCCTTCTCGGTCGTCGGGAATCTATGTTCTTCCACTCTATTTGTTTACGTGAGCTTTGTTCATCCTTTTGCCAACACGCGACACATCTAGCATCAAGGTGCACGTGTCATGCAAGGATTGTTCCATCTATATGAAGAACACGTGGGACTGGAACTACGAGACGGACATATACCCAGGAGTGGACGTGCGAACCTGTGTAATGTAGCGCAGTAAGTGAAGTAGAAAGGCACAAATAGTATGAACATGCGTGGCATATAGGCATTTGTCTCTTACTACCACTAAATGTTGTACGTGCAATGCCCGGTGATGTTATGGAGTACGTGACTAAGTACTCTACTACTACTATATTAATTGGAGGCACATATTAGGTTTTATATTTGTTTACGTGTATGCCCCGAGACCTTCCAACTAGACATGTCTTTCTCTCCGGGTCGCACTTTGTATCGTTCATACCACTAGTACAGTAGTACTACCGCGTGTTGTCTCTGACCCAAAAGTGGAGACGCTCTACCACGCTGTTCATGTCCCACTCCTTTCGCTGACGTGTGGGACATCCAGCACGTGCCGTGTGTTTGGCACTCCTTCATCATAAGAGTTGAAACGCTAGCATTCATTAGAAATAAAAAATAAATATAAATCACCAGTGATACTATACCACACAGTTTCCTTGCTCCTCGATATCGGAAAGAATACTTCCGCTCGCCGACATGTGGGACGTCGACCATCCTGGTCCACTTGCCATGCCCGCAAAACTCCAAGGGAGAGTCACCCCGGTCATCGCGCCGCAGTAATTACTAATGAGCCGTCAAATCACAGGCCCAACCTTACCCACTGTGAAGTTGCTCGGACGAAGGAACCATCATGACTTCGTTGAATTCCGCTTCTTGAAGAAAACTACTGTACCAGCAGTACTGCTAGCTACAGTAGTTACTCTAGCAGAGGCCTCCTTTGGTTCATAGGATAGGAATTTTATAGGAATATGAAAATCATAGGAAGTGAGATGACAGGCATCTCAATTCCTATAGAGAAAGAGATGCCATTTGATGCATAGGATAGGAATTTTTCCATTGAGTCTAGGCTAATGTACTGGTAATTTGCTCTAAAAACTACAGTAGTAACTAGTAGTACTGTTACATGCTCGTAATTACTTAAACAAACGTACGGGTGACACAGACACACACACTAACTACTAGTACTACTACTTCTCACATGCTGGCTAGACGCCGTCGTTCTCCTTCCCGGCTTTGTCGGCGACACCCCATCGTGCTTGGATCTCCGTCGACCTCTCCGCAGCAGCGCGTGCATCCTCTTCTTTCTTGCGGCGGAGGGCCTCTCTTTTCTTGAGTGCTTTCTGACTTTTCCGCTCCCTCTGTGCGGCTTTGGCCGCCTCTTGCTCTACCGCCCATTCGGCCTTGGCAGCTTCAAATTCTGCCCACATAGGTGTGAGGTCGCGAGCGGTGATGAACTCGGCACAGCGGGATGCCACCGCTTGCCTACCATTCTGTGTGCGGTCGTGGGCGGCGAGGAACTCGGCGCGGCGGGATGCCATCGCTTCCTTACCGGTTAGTGTGCGGCACGGTGGCATGAACGACGCTTGGTGACAGCTCTGGGGTGGAGTGGCCGGACAACCGTAAAGTGCATTGGTTTGTCAAGAGCTCAAGTACAGAAGATGAAGGAAATTTGGATTCCCCTTCAATCCTGGTCATTTATTACCGAGTAAAATGCATTGGCGGTCATTGAACTTGTCTTGATAGCTCACTTTGATCATTGTATACGAGATATGGTGATTATACGGTCACTGGCTCAGCGTATAGCTCCGTATTTGTCTGGTTGACCAGTCAAACAGTCCGCATGCGCCTCATCAGCTCGTGTTCTTTATCTATCTATCTATGCAGGCCTACCTGTTAGTGGAGAAAGAAATAAAAACCAAAATTATGCGTATGTGACATTACTGTTTAGACGTTTGCTGGAGGCCTCCGCGAACACCGAGCATGTATTCACCTGGCTCAACACCAACGGTCATACTCGTGACTCGGCGCCTTGCTCATGTATATCGTCCATCACAACGACAATCTATAAAACATCCTAGCTAGAGAGGGTACTATGGTGCAAAGTATGTACTGTCGTGAGCAACCGATCATAGTGCCACTGCACACGAGTGTGTGTCTGATCGATTCGTCCATTATTCATAAGTTATGTATGGTTGTGTGGTGTCTAATGGTGGTCGTCGAATGCTAGCTGGCGACAAGAGCGGTTGCATGGACGCCTGGTTGCCAATGCATGCCGCATATGCTTCAAAGGCTCGTCATCCATGAGTTCACATTTTACCACCACGCCAGCGTCTGACCGCCCTGGCCTACCGAAACCCCTTCCATCGCTAGCGTGCACTTCCCGCCTGAAACGATCACCGTCTCTCCAGAACGTCAATGCCGCATTCACCGGCCTTAACTGTAGGTGCATTTGGTGTGTCACTGACATGTGGGCCTGATGCCCGTTGGCCCACATGTCAGTGAGACAACGCACTTGCGGTTAAGTCACTGAAGCAGCGTCCGCATTCACGCCCGACGCGACCTCTCACTGGCGCCGGCATTGCAGCAGCGCGACGGCCGAGAGAGCGCCACCCGCGCGGCATCCCGGTGCAAGCGACTGCTCCGTGTTAATGACACCACGGCCATCCTTCCGTCCGCCGCCAACATTTATGACACGTGGCTGCCGAAGAACCTACTCCGGTGCCAGCCGTCCATCCGTCTGCCGCGGCTCATTGCCATTCGTCCGCTATATTAACTTGAGCCCCAGCTCCCAGCCATAGCCAAAGACCCACACACATTCTCCTCCGGTCCCTTCCTTCTGTTGGCACCACTCCAACCATGGCCTCCGGACACTCCAAAGCTCTCTTGGACGTACTGTCGCAGGAGCAGACGAAGGACATCGGTGGCTCCGCTCCGGGCGTGCTTCAAAGCTCTCTTGGACGTACTCTCGCAGGAGCAGACGAAGGAGATCGCCGGCTCCCCCTGGCCGCCCTCCGCCGCCACGACCACGAAGCCGGCGCGCGTGCGCGGGCGCAGCCGGCAACGAGGAAGAGTAGTACACGGTAGGTCGCCACCGCTCTGGTCCCAGGAAGGCCATCGCTCCTCCACTCAGTCGACGCCAAGCTTGGTGGGATAAAAATCGGCGGCCGATTAGCCGCTTGACGGCGACGTGGAGGCGGAAATCTTCATAACCTTGTGCTCCGAAGGAGGAGGTTATCGAGGCGGATAAGGAGGAGGAAAAGGCAATGGCCGGCTTTCTCGTGTTCATGGCCGGACATGGTGGTCGCGGCCCGGTGATCGTTTAGATTAGGTTTACAGTTTTTAGTACGGTTTTTGCGAAATATGTAATGAACTTCGTCCAGTTTATAGGAAAAGTTCTCGAAATGTAATGAATTTCATCCGATCAATTTGAAATTTGCTTTGTTTGCATGAATTTTGTTCGGTTAGTTCATATAGTTGTCGAAAGGTATGCGGCCAGCATTGGATGGCATCCATCAGTGTCCTCGGACAGATGCCAGTGTAAATTTGAGGGCCAGCGTTGGAGATGCCCTAACTATCATGCTATAATCGCTAACAGTGCTCCATTATTTCGCAGGGAACAGTTATCCCTCGATCAAAATCAGATCCGCCGTGTTTCGTACTCCTCCCACGTAAGAGTGTAGACTCTTGCTTACATAAAAATTGAGTAAGTGGATGGCACTGTAGCACGTCATATCACTCAAACTAGTCCACCTAACGCGCGGGAAAGCACCGCCCTCGTCATTTTGTTCTGGATTTCTTTCAATCGATCGCACAAAAATGTTACGCTTTGCAAGTTCAAAAGGAAAAGGTAGCACACTTACAACTCGTACGCATCGCCTTCACGTCGCACCCCCGACAGTCCAGCTCGCACGCCGCTCACCAGAGGGGACACGCGTTGTCTTGCATTTTCACTGACATGTGGGACTGCAATTGAATAAACCGTCGATAGCCGAAATCTAATCGCTCGGCGGGCGTCGACTGAGAGGAGAGAGACGGGGGAGGGAGAAGAGATCGCCCGCCCGCCATGCACGGACTCCAAGAAATATGTGGTGATAATGTGAGGTGGGCCATGCGGGAGTCCGCACCGCTTCCAAGCCCGCTTCTTACCGCCCTGGCCCACCAGAACCCCTCCCCCACCCCACCACCTCCCCGCGCGCGCTCCCCCCTCAGAGGCCAGCTGCCCGCATTCATAGCAAGTAGTACCAGTAAAATTCTGGGCTATAAAGGGCATGTACAATGGTTAGTAAGATAGTCTTATCATAAGTCTTGCATGTAATTTAGAGATGACAAAAAAACATGTGTACAATGGATCATGTCTTAGCCTTATCTTCAATAACTAGTTATTCCTAAAAACATGGTGAAACATATTTTGCTAAGAGATCATCTCTTGTCTTCTCGACAAGCCCGCTTATGTGGAGGAGAGAGAGGCATTGACAAAGTCAAGGAGTGGGATCTGCAGGAGCCCGTCTCTACACGTGCTCCTAGGTATAAAAAAACTAATTCTAAAAAAGAGGCATAAAAAACAATTGTGTCTAAAAAAATAAAGGTAAAAAACATTTGAGAGGAAATAGATAGAGAGAAAGTGAGAAAAAGTTGTAACCTTATAGTCAACACTATGGTAGTATTACATGAGGAAGGAGGGAGTGGTGCACATGCCAAGTTCACTGGGCTACCGTGTTTCACACTCCTCCGTTGTAATAGTGGAGACAATAGGTTTCATCAAAAATAAACAATGAATACTCGTTGCTCGTCCACTATATCGGAAAGAATACTTTCATTTGCCGACATGTGGGACGTCGACCATCCTGGTCCACCTGCCATGCACAAAATTATCCTGGTCCACCTGCCATGGACAAAGTTAGTCGGACGAAGGAACCATCATGACTTCGTTGAATTCCGCTTCTTCATGAAAACTTACTCTACCCGTAGTACTGCTACCACACGCGAAGACTGGACGACACTGTACCACGTCATATCACTAAAACCCACTAGGCCAAACTAGCCCGCCTGGGATTTGTACTCCCTCCGTTTCAAAGTTAGTAGTACAAAGTTGACTCATCTATTTTGGAACAGAGGGACGTCTCTGTACTGCTATGATTTTGTGTTGTACGTCTCTATACTTTTGCTACGATTTTCCTACCCTATGAACCAAATGAGGTCTGAATGTATCCGTGTCGACTATTGTCTGATCGATTGCTAAGCCTACAATTTTAGGAGCTTGGGCTATTGGCCGATCGACGACGGATCAGTATAAGCGTACCACGAGCTCATCAGCCCCAACATTTCTCTTTGGTGAGTGTTTTGCAAGTACCATAGCTCGCACAGTAGCTAGCCTACTAACACCAAGAATCATCAAATAAGCCCTGCTGATATGATAAACAGTTCAAACTTACATCTAAGCATGCCATATATTACATCAAAATCTGGTGAGGATACATTTGTATCCATACCTCGGAGAGGGTTCGCATGATTCACTATCAAACAAAAGTAGCAAGTACCGCCCACACAAGACAGTGCACTAGCCCTAAGATGGTTTGATAACACGCATCGTTCTGGTAATTAAACACAGGGCAATGCAAGCTACCCTGAAGGATTAGCGCGACCAACTATTTCTTGTCATCGATCTCTGGGGCAATGACCACAGCACAGACAGCGGCATGGGAATCGATCTCTGGGGCGATGTCCACAGTACTGACCGCGACATCGGAATCGATCTCCGGGGCGATGTCCACAGGATGGACAACGGCATCGGAATCGATCTCCGGGGCGATGCCAACAGGACGGACCGCGACATCGAAAACGATCTCTGGGGTGTTGTCCACAGGACGAGCCGCGACATCGGAATCATCAAGGACGTCCATCGGCACCTGCACAACCCTAACATATTAGCAAGCACATTGCAAATAATCAGAAACCACAACTTTCGGTAATAAGCCATTATTTTTTACCTTGTGCAGCTCATCGGGGGATCCCATCCCTCTAGGGGCCATCTCCTCGTCCTCGATGGGGGCCATCACCTTGCCAGGGGAATACTGCTTCTCAACAGCGACTATCTCCTCAAACTCGGCCTTGAGCCTCGCATAGGTGGCCATCAGAGTTTCTGGGGTAGGCATGGTGGGGCCCTTGCTGTTCTTCCAACTTTCTTTGAGGAGTTCGTCCACCAACGCCGTCAACTCTTTGGCCAGTGCTTGTTTCTTGGAGTTCTTCATCTCCATGGGTTGGCCCGCCAACATGGTCAACTCGTTGGTCGGTGCTTGCTTCCTGGAGATCGCTGTCTCCAGTGGGTTGTCTGCTGGCAACTCTTTGCCTAGTGCTCCAGGATCCATCAATGAACTGACAAACAAAAAGCAATCGAAAGGAAACCACAATCGCAATGAAAACAGGAAAAGAATAGGCTGTGAGAATCGGTCGGTGCTTCACAAAAAGAAGATTCTTGGAATGAAAATATAGCAGCATCACTGATTCGCCCACCTTTCCTTCTTCGGTACAGAAGAAAAATGGCAGAAGTGAGTAGCCTGGAGTGAGGTTTTCTTCAAGAAAGGGGAGAAAGGGCTTCAACGAGCGTTCCAGTGAAATGATGGTTGCTTCGTCCAGTCCAACTTTGAGGCCACTTTACCACTGCTGGTAAAGGTGTGGGCTTTGTGATATGACGGGTCATGACGGGCACACCGGGGTGACCAGTGAGTTTCGACTGTAGCACCTCGCTGTGATTTGGTGGATGGCACGCGGGCCCGGATGCTTTGATGTCCCGCATGTAGATAGAGCGGCTAGTCATATAGGAGTGCTCAATATTGTGCACCGCGACCAAGGCGGAGAGGAAAATGAGAGAACTGAGTAATTAATGCATGAGTTTAATTAGGGTAGTTTTGTAAAGTACGAGATACACTCCTCCAATCGTAAAATGCCTTGGTTGATGAGATTTGAGATTTGAGCCCTATAAACCGGAAGGGAGATTTGAGATACTGCAGCGGTGTAGTCTAGTCACTTGTTGGAATCTCCAGAAAGACTTATACCGCATGATTCTTTGCTCCTTCTTACTACTACGTACAAGTTCGCCGACATGTGGGACAACCAGCAGCATCCGGGTCGATGTAATACGTGTCATGCACCAGATTAGAGTGCGGAATGGAAGGGGGCATCACCCCAGTTGTACCGCCTGGCCCTGTTTGGATACTCTAACTCAGTTAAAGGTTAGAGTTAGATTCTAATCCTGAACTAACCCTGAAGTAACTCTAGCGAAAGAGGTGTTTGGATGACAGGGTTAGATGGAGCACGGATACTGCAAGGTGCCTTCATGGGCGGTGCGAGAGGGAGGGAGGGAGAGGACGAGAAGCTTCGAGGAAGTGGGTAGGGATCTGCTACGGGGAGAGCGAGAGCAAAATGTGTTTTTTAGTGTCCCGAGAAGAACTAACCCAAATAAGCACCTCTTGGGTGGGTTAGATTTTTTTTGGGTTAGTTGAGTTCAAACTAACCCAAACTAAATCTAACACATGGATCCAAACAGTAACCCAAACTAACCCTCCTGTTTGGATATTTTTGGGTTAGTTGAGTTCAAACTAACCCAAACTAACTCTAACACATGGATCCAAACAGTAACGCGTTGTCAAATCGCACAGTCCGACCTTTCCAGCAGTAAGTAAGTTGAATCCGCTACTCCCTCACCCTCCTCGCCTCTCTGTCAAACTGCCTACGCGAAAACTGCCGCGCGTACTGCCCGGGAAAAGCCCCGCCCTCAACTTTTAACTACGCGAAAATAGTTCGAGCTTGTTCATTCTATATAAATACTAGTACTGTATGTTTATTCACCCGTGGGGTTGTTCAATGAATGGATGGCCGGGGAGCACAAGTGAACAATACTACTACTAGTAGTAGTAAGTAGGAGTCGTACAGGTAGTCACCTTAAATAGAGAGTTTCTTTTCTTTAATGCCACGTACACAAATTGAAACGCTTGTTGTGGAGAGAAAAAGATAATCACTGCACTCTATATGTATGCAGGGGCCTGAGCGCTTGCTTTACTAGGGTTGCTCTCTTCATTCTCTCATCCTCTCCAGATATAAACAAGACAACGGTAGCGACATTTTCTCTCTGCTCACCGCTGGTCACAGATCCGGCCGGATCCCTTCGGCTGGTGTGTGTAGAGTACTAGGTGCATCGTTCACGCGGTCATCGCCGGCGAGGGAGGAAACCCACAGCTACCGGAGGGGCCCGATCCTCTGCCCGTGCCGTTCTCTCCGACACAGTGCCGGCTCGGGAGGTCCTCCGACCCTTCTTCCTCCCTGCCGTATTGTCCGCAGATCCGACCTGCCGCCGCCGACATCCTGACGACCCTCAGGTATAAGTTCTTCGAAAGTGGCCTTGCTCTACTGCCCCAGCTCCCCACGTGTCTGCATGTGCATCTTTTTCTACTCCCATCAGCTCTTCCAAAGCCACCTAAATTTTTAGTATTATTAGAGGTAAAGCTACTTCATGCATTCGAATCTAGGGCTTTGTTCAAACAACAAAGAAAGGGGGGAAAGTTGTAGCATGAATCTAGGACTTGATTCAAAGAGGAAATAATATGGTGAAAGTAGTAGAGACCAGATACCCAACCGGTCTCTTGGTTGAAAAGGGAAATAATGGGAAAACGCAATACAAACTGGATAAGGAACAGATCTATTATTGGTTGAAAAAAGGATAGAAAGTGGCGGCTGGTGGACAAGTCAACAGAGTATGTCCAGGATTAGATTTGTTGCCCTCACATAGTAAAAGGTCTCCAGGATTAGAATTGTTGCCCTCACATAGTAAAAGGTCTCAGGATTAGATTTGCTGCCCTCACATAGTAAAAGGTCTCCAGGATTAGATTTGCTACCCTCAC
Organism: Triticum aestivum; assembly: GCF_018294505.1. NCBI lineage: Eukaryota > Viridiplantae > Streptophyta > Magnoliopsida > Poales > Poaceae > Triticum > Triticum aestivum. The sequence continues at coordinate 372,123,458 of NC_057811.1, forward strand.
ATAGTAAAAGGTCTCTAGGATTAGATTTGCTGCCCTCACATAGTACAAGGTCTCCAGGATTAGGTTTGCTGCCCTCACATAGTAAAAGGTCCCCAGGATTAGATTTGCTGCCCTCACATAGCATGAACAAACTCGGCATCACCACTTTATGCCTCCTTGTAGGTACATTGTGCTGATGCGTCCAGTGTCGCATGTTCTTATACCAACCTTTTGCTGTTGTTAATGTAAGGGCGCATGTAAAATGAAGCGATCACACTGTTACCTTAGGGACATGTCTAACCAGTGTTATTGTTAATCTAATGCCTCCAGTGATAAGATGCAATTAAACTGTGTTACAAATGGTACTCCTGCTGTGTTCCCCAGTATGATAAGTAAGTTGCTCCTTTACGCTGCTGAGTGTCCTGGTGTCCCCACGGTCCCATGCCCTTAAACCAACTCTTTAGCTGCTGTTGATTTACTGTATCTGGTAAACAAGCAATGCCACCATTAAAGTAATCCCATATATGAGGAATCTCATTGTTGATCGTAATGCTTCTGGTAACATGAAGCATTGCTGACGTTTTAAAAATTCTACTGTCCTTGCGTGATTGCCATGAACATAATTAAGATGCTTCTTTTCATTTCGTATATGTTTCGTATATTCTTATTGACCAACAACTGTTTAATTTCTATCTTTTTGTGCAGATAGGGATATCCATTTCACCTTGTTGCTATTGTGACCTTTTGGTGAACTGCACAAAACACTTTTTTTGGAATGAGTGTCTTGTGCAGTTCAACTAAAATGTCACGTGGGCAACATCTCTCAAATTTGGTGGAACTGCACAAAATGGTGATTGGAGTTTCCAAAATCTCTGTCAAGTTCTGCTGGTAATCTTGTGCAACATTTTATTAGCCTTTGCAAGATGAGCCGTCACTGTCACCACAATGGCACTTCATTTTAGTGGAACTGCACAAAAGGATAAGAAAATTATAGTTGCACCTTACATGAGTCGGACAGCCAACCTTAATGTTCCTCACTTTTAGTGCAACTACTAAAGAAGAACCTGCCAGCTCACGAGAGCAAGTACTTCTTGCTAGCTGAATGATGCAACCTTTGCTTCATTTCAGGTGAATTGCAGAAAAAGGCGCATGAATTGAATCATGGAACTCCAGGCAGGCCTCATCCGAGTGGAGCTGCAGGTTGAGTTTAAGGAGGCCACTATTAAAGTGAAATCGTGCTCTTCTTCTTTGTGCTGTGCAAACAGGAATACTCAACTACAGATGTTGTGACGGTCAAGAGCATTCAACAAGTTCTTCGATTGTATGACATGGCTAGCCAAGATGGATTTAATCCCGATATTCACTTTATCAAAAGGCTCTAATGGGTTGGTTCTGAATCTTGCAAGCTGGGAATCAATGAGATGTGTAGGCATCTTTGTTGTACTTATTATTTGAATCTTATTTGTTGGTTCTGAATCTTGCAAGCTGGGAATCAATGAGATGTGTAGGCATCTTTGTTGTACTTATTATTTGGATCTTATTTGTTGGTTCTGAATCTTGCAAGCTGGGAATCAATGAGATGTGTAGGCATCTTTGTTGTACTTATTATTTGGATCTTATTTGTTGGTTCTGAATCTTGCAAGCTGGGAAACACGGCATGATGATGCAGAGGACAACAACCATAACAAACAGTTCAAACTTGGTAGTATTATCTTTGTGAAACTGCGACAAATGTGCTGATCGTGTGCGTCCTGAGAATAATAATTCTAATTGTTGTGCATGTTGATCCCGTGGCACTGATAGAACGAGCCAATGCATTGCTTGTTTTAAGTATAAATTTCTATTAAAGCTAATTAAATTTAAGTAAAGTGACCACTATCTCCTGTTATTATAGTACCAATACAGACCCACTCATGAACTGACGTGTGGGCGGAGTAGGTTTCTTAATCGAGGCATTTGAATGCGCCAAGGGTGCATCTTCTACCGGGCGTGCAGCGGACGAGGGAGGGGTAGTAAATGTTGTCGCCTGTACACACTCAGTTTACTGTTGAATCCAATTCCCCAAGAGCTGAAAAACGAACTGCTGCCGCCGCCTACACACTCGTTCACTTGAAGAGACTCCAATGGCGATCCGAGGGGTGAGCCTGCTGGATATGGACTTCAGCAAGGAGTTCCCCTTTGAGTTTGCTGTTCAGTCCTATGGCTGCACCAAGTTGAATGTGATGTACACCAACGATTTGGACTTGGTGAAGCTCTGCCTCGCCGAGTTCAAGCAGTACCTATAGGACGAGAAAGCACAAGGTTGCAGGACTAGACCTTGTGCCCATCCATTCGTCTCTTGACAGGGACCAGTGGATCGCCGTCGCCCAGGTATGTGTGCGGGACGAGGTTCTCATCTACCAATTCTGTAGGGCCATTATAGGTTCTGGAGCATTCGCCCGTTTCATCGGCAGCGCCGACTGCACCTTCGCTACGGTGGAGAGAAGGAAGAACACGACGATTCGGCCATCTGGTGCAACAAGCTTGTCGACATCCAGAAGCAATACAAGATCATCAGCAACGGGCAGGAGAAGGACTCCGTGGTTGACCTCGCCGAGACCATCATCGACCCCTGATACGCCAACATGAAAGAAGACAACGATACCAAGGACCTGAACACGTGGGAGGTACCTCTGAATCTAGCCTACATAACCTACGCGGCCCACCAAATGGGCTTTAAATTCTACCATATATATAAACAGGCTGCATAGATGCTACATCATTGTTTCACCCAGCCCACCAAATGGACTAAGAAAACAAATGGACTGGCTGACATGTGGGCCAGTAGGTCGAAGCCTAAGAATGGTCTGTAGGGCCACCAAATGGACTGGATTTACATCCAGCGGCCGGCATTCTTCTTCAATCTCTCGTCTTCTTCTCCCAGCGCTGCCGGGACTGCCTGCTCCAGCCTCCGGCATCCAGCGGTGTTGTTTTGCGCTCCTCAGCAAAACGCTACCCCATCGACGGCCAGGCCATCCCTCCACTCCGCACCTCCTGTTATTCTCTGCAGAGTGTAGCCCACCCCGCACCTGAACCAGTCAAGTTTCCCACTCCTCTCCGTCTGCGACTCCACTGCCGCGTCTTCCCCATCTCCGGGTTGTTCCAGTCTGGGGCCTCGCCGTCGTCCACCGCCTCGGTGCGCTCGGCGCGGCGTGGTCAACATACGAGAGTCATCGGAAGAGGACTGTACATGGAGAGCCTGACGGCTGGGACCCACGAGGTCCATGGTCGCACGCAAGGAAAGTTCCTCCTTATTACGCACTGTACGTGGACTGTACCTGGGAAGGGCTTCTGTATTTCATGAAAAAAACGTTCCCCCTGCTGACAGGTCGGACCCACCAGCTATATCTTCGCACGCAAGGAAGTGCCTCCTTATTACACAAAAAAAATGAAAACCCCCTGCTAGCTGGGACCCACCATAGTGGGTGGCTGACTTGTGGGCCTACTAAGTTGACGGGGATGGAGGGCTTTGTCAACTTAGTCAATATGAACGATTCTAGCTCCAGTGACCATACAATGTCCATCGAACGGCCATAGTGCTTCTTCAACCTCTGGTCTTCTTGCTCCAGCCACCCAAAGCAGCGCCGGTCGTGCCGCCTGCTCCTGCCTCCCGTGGCCGGCTGTTCTGCCGTGGAGGCCTCATCGCCCCCATACTACTCCCACCGCTGGCCAGGCCATCCCTCCACTCACCCACACCCCCTGTTATTCTGCGGCGACGGCAGCCTCACACCGCAGCCGAACCAGTGAACCCTCGTACTCCTCTCTGCGTGGGCATCCACTGCCGCATCTTCCCCGGCTCCGCGTCGTCCCCTTCCTAGGCCTCGCCATCGTCCACCGCCTTGGTGCTCTCGGCGCGGCGTGGGAAATGTGGTCAATGACCGACTTCCATCGGAAGAGTACTATACGTGGAGAGGCTGACAGCTGGGTCCACGGCCACAGCCCAGTTTTTTTGTGATTTGCCAAGTAAGTCGCTTTGTCACGCCTGTTGGGTTGCAAATCTTTCAAGACGAGGAGAGCTTCATTCGGCTGGCCGAGAAAATGGCCTATCAGTAATGAGAAATGGTCTGTACATTTTTAAAACACATCAAACCGATAATTAGTTTCAAATTTCTTTTTTTCATTTCGAGATTTTAAATTGCATTGATTTTTATGCGTGGACAATTTGTTGGATTTTATATTGATATACATTTATTTTTAAAATCAGTTTGAATGTGACTCAAAATTTCGGGATTAAAAACAGTTCGGACCGCACCGAAATATGCAAAATTTCATACAATTTTTTAACCGTGGCCACAATATGGGCTATAATGCTAACAAAAAGAATATGGGCTCCAAAAAAAACCTTAAGAATTAGCAAATGGGCTGTAAATTATTAGAAATAATGGCAGATGGGTTGTATGCTGTTTTCCACAGATTTAAGGCTTTCCTAAAAAAAGGTTGGCGCACAAGCAGTGACTGTTGGATTTCCATCCAACGGCCGTCATGCTTCTTCAATCTCTGCTCTTCCTGCTCCAGCCGCTCAAACAAGCGCCGGCGGGACTGCTTGCTCCCTCCTCCCCGCGGTCGGCTGTGCTACCGCGCAGGCCTCACCGCCCCACCGTACTCCCATCGCTGGCCTAGCCATCCCTCTACTCACCCACACATGCTGTTATTCTCCGGCGACGCCAGATGAACCAGTAAACCCTCGTACAGTCGTACTCCCCTCCGCGTGGGAAACAACTGCCGAGTCTTCCCTGGCTCCGTGTCGTTCCCTTCCTAGGCCTCGCCGTCGTCCACCGCCCAGGTGCTCTCGGCGCGGCCTGGTCAACGTGGTCAACGCCGACATGCATCTGAAGTGGACTGTACGTGGAGAGGCTGACAGCTGGGTCCACGGCCGCACGCAAGGAAATGCCTCCTTATTACGCGCAAAATAATGATTCCTCCACCTGACATGTGGGACCCACCGAAAGGGCCTCTGTATTTTGTGAAAAAACGTTACCGCCGCTAACAGCTCGGACCCACCAGCTATATCTTCGCACACAAGGAAGTGCCTCCTTATTACGCACAAAAAATTGAATACTCCCCCTGTTAGCTGGGACCCAGTATAGTGGCAGGCTGACTTGTGGGCCTACTAAGTTGACGGGGACGGAGGGCTTTGTCAACTTAGTCAATATGCATGATTCTAGCTCCAGTGACCGTACGATGTCCATCAAATGGCCGTAGTGCTTCTTCAACCTCTGGTCTTCTTGCTCCTGCAGCCCAAACCAGCGCCGGTCGTGCCTCGTGCTCCTGCCTCCCATGGCCGGCTGTGCTGCCATGGAGGCCTCACCGCCCCCTACTACTCCCACCGCTGGCCAGGCCATCCCTCTACTCACCCACACCCCCTGTTATTCTGCGGCGATGGCAGCCTCACACCGCAGCCGAACCAGTGAACCCTCGTATTCCTCTCCGCGCGGGCTTCCACTGCCGCGTCTTCCCCGGCTCTGCGTCGTCCCCTTCCTAGGCCTCGCCGTCGTCCACTGCCCTGGTGCTCTCGGCGCAGCATGGTCAACGTGGTCAAGGAACGGCTTCCATCGGACATGGACTGTACGTGGAGAGGCTGACAGCTGGGTCCATGGCCGCAGCAAGGAAGTGCCTCCTTATTACGCGCAAAATAATTATTCCTCCACCTGACAGCGGGGATCCACCGGACGGGCCACCGTATTTTGAAAAAAAAAACGTTTCTCCCTGACTGCTGGGACCCACCAGCTATAGCTTCGCACGCAAGGAAGTGCGTCTGGGCAAAAAAAAATGATTCGCTCCCCTGACTGCTGGGACCCACTAGCTACATCTTCGCACGCAAGGAAGTGCCTGATAGTCGGAACCCACCTGGTCAAAGCGTACGTAGCATTGTCATTCTGGTCGCAAACGTGTACGTACATACTGGTTGATGTAGAGGCGCGCACGTGTCGTAGTAGAGGCGCGCACGTAGCATGTACACGTACCTACAGCGGCCAGTGTGCAAGAAAGAAAATACGGCCACGTACGTACATACGGGCAGGGACTCAAATGCCTACTCGCGCATACGTATGGCCAGGGCTCGTGTACATGGCTGGGTTGTCTCCGAGAAACAGCGTCGTCGTCGTGTTCATGGGGAGCCAACCGGCTGGGTCGGAACAGAATGCGTCGTCGTGTTCATCGGAAGGGCTTGGATGGAACAACCGATGGAAACGAGGCCTGGCGTACCGCAGAACGGAAGAAATGTCCTTGTGTTCGACCGACCACATTCGAAACGGGATCCTGTTCATAGGGAGGGGTCTGGCGTACCGCAAAACGGAGGAAACGGACCTCCTATGGTCGAAACGGGGGTCCTGTTGATCGGGAGGGGTGTGGTGTACCGCAAAACGGAGGAAACGGACTTGTGTTGGAACGCTACGGTCGAAACGGGGGTCCTGTTCATCGGGAGGGGTGTGGCGTACCACAAAACGGGACTCCACGGGATACTGTTCATCTCCTCCATCGACCCCTCTAGCCCCCACGGGCTACTGTTCATCCACCGTCGACCTCCTCCAGCCTCCACCTGCGACTGTTCAGCCACGGGCTCATGTTCATCCAGCCTCCACCGCGCGCTACTCCACGGGCTACTGTTCAACCAGCGCTCTCCACGGGCTCCTGTTCAACCACCCCTACACGGGCTACTGTTCATCCAGCCCTCCACCGTATACTGTCCATCCAGCCCTCCACGGGGTGGTCCTGTTCATCCACCCCTCCACGGGGTCTTGTTCATCCAGCCCCAACCGGCTCGATCGATCGGGGTCCTGTTCATCCAAAGGCAACACCACGGGGTCGTGTTCATCCACCCCCACCGGGAACTGTTCATCCAAACCCCCCGGCAACGCTCACTGTTCATCCAGAGGCAGCATAGATCGGCTTCAGTTAGCAGCAGTAGAAGGAATCGCTCGGTCGGGTTCAGTTAACAGCCATCGATCGATCGCTCGGGTTCAGTAACGCGTAGCCTGCAGTGCAATCGCTCGGGTTCAGTTAGAGCCCAATGCCTCGCACCCACGCGCGTGCGTGTACGAGAGAAACGCGCATCGCTCGGCCCCGACCACCCACCGTAACCGGGAACACCCTGATATTTTCCTCGCCCTCGCTTCTACCATGGTTTTTTCCGTCATGGACGGCCCAAAGAATGTCATGCAGCTGCGTCTCCAGCCCGCCCAGGACGAAAAGCCCATTTTCTATCATGATTTTTTGTCATAGAAGTAGGAGCCCACCACATCTATGATGATACCGGGTTTTGTCACAATTATCGTCATAGAAGTGTCATAAGTATGAAAGAATTTTTTTCGTTCGGCCCAAAATGTCACGGATGTGTCTTTTTTTGTAGTGTTTTCATTGAAGGCCACTGCGACCATCCTGGCTGAAGCAACGTTGAAGCCAAGGATGGGAGCACCTAAGTTTCGAAGAGCGGCGAGGTTTTCTCATGCACAAGTTTCAGCTTACAGAACACTTATGGACAAGAGGTAGAACTTACCTATTTGGCTTGCCGGGGATCGTAGTACTGGTCCATCTCCCCAACTCCTTGTAGAAGCCAAGTTCTCGGCAGGAACCTGCAGCTTTATGCAGATGGGAATGATGTAGGATGCGATCCTATCTATATGCACATGCAAATGCTCATGAAATGCTTATGCAATGCTCTTGAAATGCTCATGCATGCATGCAACTTGATTAGGGGCCCCCAGCGCTTCATTTATTTCTCTGTTGCTCAGGGTCATCGCCTGGCTTTGTACAAGGGGTTACATGCAGCTGAGGCAAGGCCTGTACAAAAGGGTGGCTGTCGGGCAGGGCCCGACAGCCGCGCCTTATGGGTAGAACTTGCGGAGATGCTCAACATTCCATGAGTTTTGCAATTGAATGCCATCTCTGGTCTCCAGACGGACTGCACCAGGTCTGGTGACTCAAACTACCCGGTAAGGGCCCTCCCAGTTTGGCGTCAACTTGTTTGTACCCTTGGCGGACTGAACACGCCTAAGGACAAGGTTGCCTTCCTCAAAACACCGGGCATGAACCCTGCGGCTGTGATATCGACGCATGGCTTGCTGATAGCGTGCAGCACGCTTAGCAGCCCGGAGACGGTTCTCCTCGAGTAGCATAGCGTCATCACACCGGTGCTGATCTTGCGCTACTTCATCGTAGGCAAGCACTCGAGGCGACCCGTAAATGATTTCCGTGGGGATAACTGCTTCTGCTTCATAGACTAGGGAGAAGGGAGTCTGCCCGGTAGCTCAATTTGGTGTCATTCTGACGGACCAGAGAACTACCGACAGTTCATCGATCCACTGCCGGCCGTGCTTCTACATCGTATCAAAGGTTCTTGTCTTGAGTCCCCGCAACACTTCAGCGTTCGCCCTCTCAGCTTGCCTATTGCTTCTGGGATGTGAGGAAGAGGCAAACGAGATCTTGCTTCCGAGGGCATGAACATATTGTGTGAAGGCGTGGTTCATGAATTGGGTGCCATTGTCGGCAATGATCCTTGTTGGGACCCCAAAATGACACACCAATTATTTCAAGAACTTGATAGCCGATTGAGTAGTCACCTTTCTCACGGCAGCAACTTTCGGCCACTTTGTAAACTTGTCAATAGCAACGAACAAGAATTCAAAGCCCCCGACTGCTCGGGGGAAAGGGTCGAGGATATCGATCCCCCAGACCGAAAATGGCCATGATAAAGGGATTGTCTGAAGAGCTTGGGCAGGCAGGTGGGTTTTCTTGGAATGGAACTGGCAGGCTTCACATTTGGTGACTAGCTCAACCGCATTTTGGAGGGCTGTGGGCCAATAGAATCCTTGCCGGAATGCTTTCCCAACCAATGCCCTTGATCCAATGTGGGAGCAGCACATGCCTTTGTGTATCTCAGCCAGCAGTTCCTTTCCTTCTTCCCGGTAGATGCACTTCAATTTCACACCGTTGGGCCTCCTTCTGTACAGAGTGGCATCGACAAACTGATACATCTGGCCCTCCGGGCTACTCTTTCAGCTTCATCTTGGTCATCGGGAAGTTCTCCGGTTTGGAGGAAGTGGACTATGTGCCTTGCCCAAGTTGGAGCCCGTGGCTCGGCAACAAGGACTAGCGGCACCTCCTCAACTCCGGGGGCACATTCCTCGTTGGAGGGAACCATGGGCCCAGCTGGGGGGTGCGGTCCGGCAGGTGGTGATGAGTTGTTTCCGGCAGGGTCCCTACCAGGAGCGGAAAGCTCTACCAGGAGAGGCTTACCGGAGTCCATCTTTCTCCTTTTCTAGTCCATTGTCGCTGGGGATACGGAGGGCTGAGTAAGATGGAGAACAAAAGTTCCTAGTTCCACAGGAAACTTCTGCGCAACACTCTTTGACAGATGATCAGCTATGCTGTTTTCCAAACGGGGTATGTGCTCTGTTTGCAATTCGTCAAAGCGCTCCTCCAATCTCCTCACTTCCTCAACGTATGCCTCCATCAATGGACTTTGGTAATCCTTGTTAACTTGTCTCATCACAAGCTATGATTCTCCTCGAATGATCAGCTTCTTGATTCCCAACTCTACGGCAATCCTAAGCCCGACAAGGAGCCCTTCATACTCTGTTGTATTGTCGATTGCCTCTTTCCAGGCAAAATGCATATGGATGATGTACTTCAAGTGCTCCCCGGAGGGGGCGACGAGAAGCACGCCAGCACCTGCACCTTGTAGGGAAATGGCACCATCAAAATACATGATCCATTCTTGGGGCGCCTCCTTGCCGGGGATGACTGTTTACAGCACTTCCTCATCAGGGGTTGGCGTCCATTCTACAATAAACTCTGCCAACGCCCTGCTCTGGATTGTTGATGTGCTCTCAAATTTCAGGCCAAAACTGGATAACTCCAAAGCCCATTCCACTATTCTTCCGGTAGCCTCAGGGTTTCGGAGTATCCTTTGCAACGGGAAGCGAGTGACAACCGTGATCTCATGGGCTTGGAAGTAGTGGCGCAGTTTCCTTGAGGCCATGATGAGACCAAAGATTAACTTTTGCACACCAGAGTACCTCGATCTAGCTCCCTGTAGAAGGGAACTGACAAAGTACACTGGGCGCTGCACCACTTTCTTCCTTGCCGTGTCCTTGGGGCTGCCCTCGTTGCCGTGCTCATTTCCGCCCTGATCCTTGTCTGGGTCTGCCGGGCCTTCCTCACTTTCGGCTTCTTCCACTTCCCGCCGCGCCACCAAGACTGCACTGACCACTTTGGTTGCTGCCAAGTATAGTAGCAACGGTTCCTGTGGTCTGGGGCGACCAAGGTGGGCACAGAGGACAAGTAGGCCTTCAACTCTTGCAAAGCCGCATTTGCTTCTTGGGTCCACTTCATGGGTCCTGTCTTCTTCAAGATTTTGAAGAACGGCAGGGCGCGTTCGGTAGACTTAGAAATGAATCTTCTTAGAGTGGCAACGCACCCCGTCAGATGCCTCACATCCTTGACAGTCCTTGGCGCCTAGATCTGTTCGGTAGCCTTGAACTTTTTGAGGTTGGCTTCGATCCCCCGATGGGATACAAAGTATCCAAGTAGCTTGCCGGAGGGAACGCCAAACACACACTTCTCCGGGTTGAGCTTCAAGTTGATCTTGCGCAGATTAGCAAATGTCTCCTCCAAGTCCTGGATGAGGGTTGCTCTGTCCTTGGTCTTGACCACAATATCATCCATATAAGCCTCAATGTTTCTGTGTAGCTGTGGCTCAAAACCAATCTGGACTGCCCTTGTAAAAGTAGACCCGACACTCTTTCATCCAAAAGGCATGCGGATAAAATAGTACGCACCACATGGGGTGATGAACGAGGTCTTCTCTTCGTCTTCCTTGGACATGAAGATTTGATGATACCCAGAATATGCATCAAAAAAGGAGAGCAAATCGCAGCCTGAAGTGGAATCCACAATCTGGTCCATGCACGGCAAGGGAAATGGGTCCTTCGGGCAAGCCTTGTTGAGATATGTGAAATCTATGCAAAGCCTCCATTTCCCGTTAGCCTTCCGAACAACCACTGGATTTGCTAACCATGTTGGATGTAGCACTCCTCTGACCAAACGAGCTGCCTCAAGCTTCTTGATCTCATCTGTAATGAACTGCTGCCTCTCCAAAGCCTACTTCTGAACTTTCTGCTTGACAGGTCGGGCGTGTGGGCAGACAACTAGGTGATGCTCAATTACCTCCCTGGGAACACCGGGGATATCAGATGGTTGCCAAGCAAACACATCAATATTCGCCCGCAGGAAGGCAACGAGCGCGCTTTCCTATTTTTCATCAAGGGTGGGGCTGATAGTGAAGGTACCATCAACGCCAGCCAGCCCTGCCGGACCTTCTTCATTGGTGGTGCAGCAACCTTGGATCTCTTGCTGTTGGACCTTTCCAGCAAGTCATCAACGGGCGCAGCGCTCTCCAGAGAGGTACGCTTCCCGGATTCCTTGCCAGCATCCCTACCATCCTTCTTCTTTCCTCTGTCCTCCTTGGTGGGATATGCTGCTGCCGCATCCTCTGCCGCGGCTGCATCCCGGTACATCTTGTCCACGCAATAATTGCGTCCTTTTCATTTGATGGGATGGAAATGACTCCAACTGGCCCAGGCATCTTCAAGGTGTTGTAGGCATAGTGGGATGCCGCCATGAATTTAGCCAGGGCTGGCGTCCAAGGATCTCTTTGTACGGCAGGGGGAGGTCGACCACATCGAACACAATCTTCTCAGTCCGATAGTTCAACTCCCCTCCAAATGTCACAGGCAACGTGATCTTTCCCTTAGGATGACTCCTGCCGGGATTAACTCATTGAAACATGCCGGTGACCTTCAACTCATCCTCTGCTATCTGGAGTTTGCTGATGACCTTTGGGGAAATCAGATTTAATCCGGCCCCGTCATCAACGAACATCTTTGTGACCTTGAGGTTGCGAATTGTTGGGGAGACCAACAAGGGCAAACATCCTACAACAGTGGTACGGTCTGGATGGTCCTCTTCATCAAAGATGAGGGGCGTGCGTGACCATTTGAGTGGCTTCCAGGCCTCTTGCGTTGGTTCAATAGCATTGACCTCACGTGCCCACCGTTTGAGTTGGTGGTGAGAGGAGTGCAGGGATGCACCCCCGTCAATGCACAGGGCGTCAGTGGCCTTCTGGAACTCTTGCTCACTGGTTTCCTCCTCATCCCCTCCATCACTCTCATCATTGCAGGCTTCCTTCTCTCGAGCCCTGGCTGGCTTTCCTTGGTTCCGGAAGGGTTTGCCGGGGCGATTTACTTCACCGCCTTGGCCCTTGCCGCTAGTAGCATTCTAACCCTTTTCCTTATCATGCTTCTCGTATTCTGCTCTCTGCCTCTTAACGAGCTGCTTAACTTGATAACACTCTTGAAGGTCGTGGCCCTTGTTCTGATGAATTTCGCAGTGCGGCCCATCGCCTTTCTCGGCCTTCTCGGCAGCCGCAGCCTCTCGGTAGTCAGCGCACGCGACAGCTTCCTTGCCGGGGGCTTCGGCTTTAGCCTTCTTCCTGGTACTAGGTGTACCAGATCCTTCAACAGTCATCACTGCCTTATCCTTGTGCCTATTGTTGCACTTCTTGCTCTTCTTCTGACTGGTGGATTTGTCATCATCCTCTGAGTCGACGTTGATGCAATCCTCTTCTCCTGGGAGTTTCCTTCCTTCCTCCATCCGAGCACACTTGTCCACCAAGGGGTAGAGCTCTTTCACAGTCTTGGGAAACCGCATGTTCATCTTGGAACAGATCCTTCGGTTGCGCACATTGGACTAGAAGGCAGCTATCACAGCTGCTGGATGGATGCTCAGGATGTTCCTGTGGACTCTGTTGAATCTCTGCAAATACTTCTAGAGAGTCTCTCCTTCTTTCTGTTGGAGAAGCTGCAAGTCACTGGGCCGACCTGTTCTTGATGGCCGCCAGTGAAGGTGCCAATGAACTCATGGCATAGGTCAGCCCATGACGAAATGGAGTTCTCCGGCAGGTGCATCAGCCAGGACCTCACATTGGATTGAGAGCCAAAGGGAAGTAGTTGGCAAACACCTTCTCATCTCTCGCCCCGGCAGCCTGAACAGCAATGGTGTAAATGCTCAGAAACTCTGCCGGGTTCAGCCTTCCATCATACTTCTCGGGTGAAAGTGCTAGTTATCGACAAGAGGGGGGGGTGAAAAGGTGATTTTTATGAAAGTCTTCAAAACACAAGGTCTTTGAAGACAAACAGATGAAGTGAACCTATTGATATGCAGCGGAAGATATACTACACTAGACAAGCCATAGTCAAGTAAGCAATATTGTGAAAGTACGACGACTATCAGCAGCTAGGTAGTATGGATCAGAATGGAAGACAATATGAAGCCAAACAGGTAATAGTCTTCACACAGCGAAGTCAATCAGATCATACAAGCAAGCAATGACTTCATGAAGACAAACTGAAAAGTGAAGGAAGTAGGGGATAGATCCAGTAGCTTGGTGAAGACAAGGATTTGGTAGACCAATTCCAGTTGCTGTGACAACTGTATGTCTGGTTAGGGAGGCTGAGATTGAACTCAGAAGACCGCGTCTTCACCTTATTCCCCTTGAGCTAAGGGCACCTAGTCCTCGCCCAATCACTCAGGTAAGTCTTCAAGGTAGACATCCAAACCTTCATAGACTTCGTTCAATGGCAATCCACAATGGCTCTTCGATGCTCAGAACGCGACGCCTAACCGGCTGGAGGGTTCATAGTCCTCAAGTGTAACAATTCTTCAGATCATGCAGACAGAAAGACTTCAGTGATGCCTAACACTCTTTCGCTCTGGGTGTTTTGGGCTTTGTCCTCGCAAGGATCTCTCTCTCTCTCTCAAAGGCTTCGGAGGTGGGTTGCTCTCAAACGACAAAAGTCATGCACTAACTCTGAGTAGCCACCAATTTATGGTGTAGGGGATCGCCTATTTATAGCCTGGAGGCAACCCAACATGATATGTCCGAAATGACCCTGGGTCACTAAGGAACCGACACATGACCAACGGTCGGATTTCAAACACACGCGACAGCTTGGCTTGGGCTACAAGCAAAGCTGACTCATCCAACTCTAGATAAGATTTGCTCTCATTGTCTTCGCTCGAAGACATAGGATTTTGGTTGAGCATCACCTCAGTCATCTGAATTTGTTCACTTGGACCCCACTTAACAGTATGGTGGTTCCTATGACTCAATAAAGAAGAAAAGGAAACTACAAAACAACTATGTCTTCGCACTCCATAGTCTTCAAGTGATTGTGTTCACATGTCATAATCTTCATCGTGAATGTCTTCACGAACCACCATTGTCTTCAGTGTCTTCACACAGTTTTAGGGGTCATCTCTAGTAGGTAAACCGAATCAATAAGGGACTACTACCTATGTTATCCTGCAATTCTCACAAACACATTAGTCCCTCAACCAAGTTTGTCGTCAATACTCCAAAACCAACTAGGGGTGGCACTAGATATGGTTTAATTCTCTTGATCCTGGTTGTGTGCGTAGTCCCCAGGATATGATTTATTACTTCTCTGCTAAATATTTCCCTGCTCATAAGAAACAAGCTGCTTTAAGGGAAATATATAATTTTGTACAAATTGAAGAAGAGAGTCTCCCACAAGCTTGGGGGAGGCTTCTCCAATTACTTAATGCTTTGCCTGATCATCCTCTTAAGAAAAATGAAATACTTGATATCTTTTATAATGGACTAACCGATGCTTCCAGAGACCACCTGGATAGTTGTGCTGGTTCTGTTTTCAGGGAAAGAACACCAGATGAAGCTGAAATTCTATTGAATAATATGTTGACTAATGAAAATAATTGGACGCTTCCTGAACCAACTCCTAAGCCAACTCCAAAGAAGAGGGTGTTCTATTTCTCAGTCCTGAAGATATGCAAGAGGCAAAGAAATCTATGAAGGAAAAAGGTATAAAAGCTGAAGATGTTAAGAATTTACCTCCTATTGAAGAAATACATGGTCTTAATTTACCGCATGTTGAAGAAATATATGATCTTAATTCATCACCTATTGAAGAAACTCATGGTCTTGATAACCCGACACAGGTAGTAAAGGTAAATTCTCTCTATAGATATGATAAAGCTGAAATCCCTCCTACTAAAATTGCTAGCCATTGTTTAGATGAGTTTGATAATTTTATTGTCAAACAAGAAAATTTCAATGCTTATTTTGGTAGACAATTAAAACAAAATGCTTATATGATTGAACACTTGGGTGATTACATGTCTAGAGTTAAAGGTGAACTTAAACTCATTAGTAAACATGCTTCTATGGTTACCACTCAAGTAGAACAAGTACTTAAGGCTCAGAATGATTTGCTCAATGAATTGAATAGTAAGAATAATGATTTTGCTGTTACAGTGGCTACTAGAACTGGTAAAATGACTCAGGAACCTTTGTATCCTGAAGGCCATCCTAAGAGAATTGAGCAAGATTCTCAGAGAAATAATTTAGATGCACCTAGTCCTTCTAAAAAGAAGAAAAGGAAAAATGATAGGACTTTGCATGCTTCTAGTGAACCTGTTGTAGACACACCTGAGAATCCCAATGATATTTCTATTTCTGATGCTGAAACACAATCTGGTGATGAACATGAACCTAGTGATAATGTTAATGAAGATGTTCATGTTGATGCTCAATCTAGCAATGATAATGATGTAGAAATTGAACCTGCTGTTGATCTTGATAACCCACAATCAAAGAATCAACGTTATGATAAGAGAGACTTTGTTGCTAGGAAGCACGGTAAAGAAAGAGAACCATGGGTTCAGGAACCCATGCCTTTTCCTCCCAAACCATCCAAGAAAAAGGATGATGAGGATTTTGAGCACTTTGCTGAAATGATTAGACCTATCTTTTTCCGTATGCGATTAACTGATATGCTCAAAATGAATCCTTATGCTAAGTACATGAAAGATATTGTCACAAATAAAAGAAAGATACCGGAAGCTGAAATTTCCACCATGTTTGCTAATTATACTTTTAAGGGTGGAATACCAAAGAAACTAGGAGATCCAGGAGTACCTACTATACCATGCTCCATTAAAAGAAATTATGTTAGAACTGCTTTATGTGATCTTGGAGCCGGTGTTAGTGTTATGCCTCTCTCTTTATATCGTAGACTTGATTTGAATAAGTTGACACCTACTGAAATATCTTTGCAAATGGCTGATAAATCAACTGCTATACCTGTCGGTATTTTTGAGGATGTGCCTGTTGTGGTTGCAAACGTTACTATTTTAACGGACTTTGTTATTCTTGATATTCCCGAGGACGATAGTATGTCTATTATTCTTGGAAGATCCTTTTTGAATACTGCAGGGGCTGTTATTGATTGCAATAAAGGCAATGTCACTTTTCATGTTAATGGAAATGAGCATACGGTACACTTTCCGAGGAAACAACCTCAAGTTCATAGTATCAACTCTATTGGAAAAATTCCATCGGTTGTTTTTGGAGGTTTTGAATTTCCTCTTCCTACGGTCAAGAAGAAATATGATATTCTTATTATTGGGGATGTTCATATCCCCGTAGAGGTAACCTAGTGCTATTCGAAAATTCTCCGGATTCATGCAATTCGGAATGAGTTTGTTAACAAGACCTGATCAACCTTGTTAGTGGATTCCTTTTGATGAGCATGAGATGGATGAAGTTAGAAGGCACAACCTTCTGTACCCTCCTTTTACTTTCTGTTATTTAGTTGAAATAAAGTAAAAATAGTATTTTTCTGTTTGTTTTCTGAATTATCCGTGCAATATAAAAATACCCCGAAAACAAAAGTTCTCCAAATGCCCTGCCAATTTAATATGACTTTTTCTAGAATATTTGAGAATATTTGGCACTGAGAACACATCAGGGGGAGCTGGCACCTGGCCACGAGGGTCCAGGGCGCGCCCACCCCCTGGGCGCGCCCCCTGCCTCGTGGGCCCATGGTGGCTCCCCTCCACTTATTCCTGCCCTCACACACTCCTTCCTCCAAAAAAATCACCAACCAGCTCAAGCACGAGTTCTAGCCCATTTTGCTGCGATTTTCGATCTCTTTGCTCAAAGCACCTCTCACAAAACTGCTTTGGGGGATTGTTCCTTGGTATGTCACTCCTCCAATGGTCCAATTAATTTTTGTTCGAGTGCTTTATATCATTGCAAATTTGTGCTGCCTAGGTGACCATGTTCTTGAGATTGAATTTCAAATTTATATGGTTCCAAGTAGTTCTAATGCATGATATGGGCTCTAGGCACTTTTAGGAGTAGTTGCTATCAATTTTGTTGAGCTTGGTTCACTTTTATTTGAAGTTACTAAAAATTTCAGAAATTTTCAGAAAATGATGAAGAGATTTTGAGGGGCTCATCGAGTGGAAGCTCGAAGGAAAAGCAAAGTGAAGAAGCAGAGAGGCCCAAATATAATCTGCCTCGCACCGCGGAAGTTCGGCCGTGTGAATGGCCTTGTGATGATTTCTTGAGAGAAACCAGGATTTATGATGATTTTTATGAATTGGCTGAGAATGCAGGCCTTACCGACTTCCTCCGCGACCAATGCGAATAGTATCTCTTACTCACTAATACCTTTGTGCAAAATTTTCATTTCCATTCTGGGAGGTCACCACCTATGGTGGATTTTTATTTATATGATGAGTGTAAGGAGATGACCCTTCGTGAATTCTGTGTGGTGTGCAAGTTACCTTTTCCGGGTTTCATAGAGGAACCACATAGTAACGATGTGGAGGGGTTTATTGATACAATTGCTGTAGGGGAAACGAGGAAGGTTTCCGATGCACGAATCACTAGCATACACTTTCCTGTTCTACGTTACTTTGCTATATTTGCTAGTAGATGCTTAATTGGTCGCGGAAACTGTGGAAACTTGAGTGTCCCTGATATTATTATTTTGTTCCATGCCTTGTTTCGAGATGACACATTGAGTATGGGCGCTATTGTTGCAAAGCGGTTAAATCTTAACCGTACTAAGGGCCCCATCTTGGGAGGCTTCTTCGCCTCGCGCCTCGCTGCATACTATAACATACCTATTAGGCACTATGAGAAAGAAGAAAAGTTGTTGCCTACTGTTTTTCTAGACTATAAGAGTATGGTAGCGCATGATTTTATTGTTAAGAATAGGGACAGGGCGCTTAAATACAAACTGTTATTTGATAAAAATCACCCTAAGACTATTACCTTGCCTGCTCCTTCCTTGTTTGATTTGTCTGCAGGCAAGTATCTCGTTCCGCTGGTGGCCATCCACGCCTACCGGAACCCCACATCAGCTACAGAGCCAGAGCTGGAACCACAATTTGATCCTCCGCGATAGTCTAACTACCAGTGGGATCCGGAGGCGATTGCCAACTAGTGGCAATCCGAGGCTTCTTCTCAGTACGACCCCAATTATAACTATGGATATCCACCAGGCCAGCCGTGGCAATAGACCGACTTAGGCCAAAAGCCTAAGCTTGGGGGAGTACGTATCTCTCACCAACATTACATTCATGTTCACACACTCATTGCTAGTTGTCGGTGCTCATACTCTTTCACTGTAATATCCATGCTAGTTTATTTTCTTTTTTATGCTTTGTTCTTGTGTGTTTGATAAACCTTAAGAAAACCAAAAGAAATAGTAATAGCTTTTAGCTAGTTTACTTTCTTGCTGTAGTAGTAGTAATTAAAGAAAACCCAAAAATATTTCCTATTCTTAGCTTTCCCGTGTAAATAGTTTTATTTCTTTTCTTTTCTTTTCTTTGGGGGTCGATAGGAGAAGACCATGATGAAAATGTTGAAATGGCTCTTATATGCATTATTGTTGATTTAACCAAGAGCCCATATTACCTTGTCTTCTCCTGTTTATTGAATGCTCGCAGATTCTAGCTTAGTCCAATGCACGTGCACTATTATTATTATTCACATCGTTCGGTCGTGCAAGTGAAAGGCAATTATGACGATATATGATGGACTGATTGAGATGAGAGAAGCTGGTATGAACTCGACCTCTCTTGTTTTTGTAAATATGATTAGTTCATCGTTCCTGATTCATCCTATTATGAATAAACATGTTTGCAATGACAATTAGAGATTATAGTTACTTATGCCATGCTTAATTAGCTAGGAGTTTATAATGGTTTACCTTGTGTGTCAACATGCTATTAAAATGGTTGTGATGTGGTATGATAGGGTGGTATCCTCCTTTGAATGATTCAAGTGACTGGACTTGGCACATGTTCACGCATGTAGTTGAAACAAATCAACATAGCCTTCACGATATTTATGCTCATGGTGGATTATATCCTACTCATGCTTGCACTCAATGTTCATTAATTTTAATGCATGTTCATGACTGTTGTCGCTCTCTAGTTGGTCGCTTCCCAGTCTATTGCTAGCCTTCACTTGTACTAAGCGGGAATACTGCTTGTGCATCCAATCCCTTAAACCCCAAAGTTATTCCATATGAGTCCACCATACCTTCCTATATGCGGTATCTACCTACCGTTCCAAGTAAATTTGTATGTGCCAAACTCTAAACCTTCAAATGAAATTCTGTTTTCTATGCTCGAATAGCTCATGTATCAACTAGGGCTGTCCGTATCTTCCATGTTAGGCGGGTTATTCTCAAGAGGAGTGGACTTCGCTCCTCACTCACGAGAAAATGGCTGGTCACCGGGATGCCCAGTCCCATGCTTTATGCAAATCAAATCAAAATAATTGCAAACAAAACTCCCCCGGGACTGTTGTTAGTTGGAGGCACTCGTTGTTTCGAGCAAGACATGGATTGATGCTTGTTGGTGGAGGGGGGGGGGGTATAAACTTGACCATTCTGTTTGGGAACCGCCTATAATGTGTGTAGCATGGAAGATATCGCCATCTCTTGGTTGTTATGTTGACAATGAAAGTATGATGCTCAAAATATGATTGATCTCTATTTCAAAACCGAGCTTTAGCACCTCTACAAATCCCTGCTTCCCTCTACGAAGGGCCTATCTATTTACTTTTATGTTGAGTCATCACCCTCTATTAAAAAGCACCAGCTGGAGAGCACCGCTGTCATTTGCATCCATTATTATTAATGTATATTGAGGATGACTATGACTGGATCTCTTTTACCATGAATTACAATGTTTAGTCAGTCCTTGATCTTTAAAGGTGCTCTACATTTATGTTTTGTGGTCTCAGAAAGGGCTAGCGAGATACCATCTTGTTATATCATATTATGATTGTTTTGAGAAATTGTTGTCATTCGAGATTTATTATTATTGCTCGCTAGTTGATTATGCCATTGACATGAGTAAACATGAGACCTAAGTGTTATTGTGAATATGGTTAGTTCATAATCTTTGCTGAAAACTTGAATGCTGGCTTTACATATTTACAACAACAAGAGCAAATAGAGTTTGTAAAAGTTTTTCTTTATCACTTTCAGTTTATCAACTGAATTTCTTGAGGACACATACCAAGCGCGAGGTACTTGTTTGAGGCCATACAGTGCCTTTTTGAGCTTGTATACCATGTCAGGACGTTTTGGATCTTCAAAACCAGGTGGTTGTGCAACATACACTTCTTCTTCAATTTTTGCCTTTGATGAAGGCACTCTTTACATCCATTTGATACAAAAGAATGTTGTTGTGGTTGGCATAGGCTAGCAGTATGCGAATGGCTTCAAGCCTAGCCACAGGAGCAAAGGTTTCATCGAAGTCAATCATTTCCACTTGTGTGTAACCTTGAGCAACGAGACGAGCTTTGTTTCGGAAAACTTGACCATGCTCATCTTGTTTGTTGCGATAGATCCATTTGGTGCCGATGATATTGTGCTTGCGAGGATCAGGACGCTTTGCTAGCTCCCATACATTATTCAGCTCAAACTATTGAAGCTCTTCTTGCATAGCTTGAATCCATTCAGGTTCCATGAAGGCTTCATCAACTTTCTTGGGTTCAGATATAGAGACAAAGTCAAAGTGCCCACAGAAATTTGCTAGCTGTGTTGCTCTTGAACGAGTGAGTGGACCAGGTGCATTGATACTATCGATTACCTTCTCAATCTAGACTTCATTTGCAACATGAGGATGTATTGGACGAAGAGTTTGCCCTTGCTGATCATTGTCTTCATCTTCAGCATTGGCTACAGGCTGAGCATTGTCTTCATGCTGATTAGGTGCAGAAATAATGATTTCCTCTTCAGCCTATTCCTCTGTAGGTATGATTTCTCCAGTACCCATTAGCTTGATAGATTCACTTGGTCTAGCTTCATCTAGCACATTTGGCAGGTGCTCTCTTTGTGAGCCGTTAGTCTCATTGAACCGCACATCCACAGTTTCAACCACTTTATAGTGAAAGAGGTTGAAGACTCTATAGGAGGGCGAATCCTTTCCGTAACCAAGCATAAAACCTTCATGTGCTTTTGATGCAAATTTTGAAGTGTGATGTGGATCCTTGATCCAACACCTAGCACTAAAAACTCTGAAATAGCTGACATTTGGCTTCTTACCAGTCAGGAGCTCATAGGATGTCCTCTTTAGGAACTTATGAAGATAAACACGGTTGATGATGTGGCAAGCGGTGTCAATGGCTTCAGGCCAAAACTTCCTTGGAGTCTTGTACTCATCAAGCATCATACACGCCATCTCAATGAGGGTTGTGTTCTTGCGCTCCACGATGCCATTTTGTTGAGGTGTGTATGGAGCAGAGAACTCATGTGTGATGCCCAATGTATCAAGATAAGTGTTGAGGCCGGTGTTCTTGAATTCTGTGCCGTTGTCACTTCTGATATGCTTGATCTTGATGCCATAGTTGGTCATGGCACGATTGGCAGATCGTCTGAAGACATGATGCACTTCAGTCTTGTAGAGAATTATGTGCACCCATGTGTATCTTGAGTAATCATCAACAATGACGAAGCCATAGAGGCATGCAATGGTAGTAAGGGTAGAGTAATGAGTTGGGCCAAATAAGTCCATGTGAAGCAGCTCGAAGGGGCGTGTTGTCGTCATGATTGTCTTCGAGGGATGCTTGGCCCTTGTCATCTTTCCGGCTTCACAGGCACCACAAAGATGATCCTTCTTGAACTTGACGCCCGCGATGCCAATGGCATGCTTCTTCTTCGCGAGAGTGTGCAAGTTCCTCATGCCCGCATGCCCTAGCCTCCGATGCCAGAGCCAGCACTCTGAAGCTTTTGCTAGAAGACATACGACAAGCTGTGGTCCTGCGGAGAAATCTACCATATATAGATCGTCTCTTCGATACCCTTCGAAGACTAGAGATTTGTCAGATTCCATAAGCACAAGGCAACGATATTTTCCAAATATCATAACCATGTTCAGATCACAAAGCATTGAGACAGACATTAAGTTGAAACCAAGGGATTCAACAAGCATCACTTTATCCATGTGCTGATCCTTTGAGATTGCAACTCTACATAGGCCCAATACCTTGCTTTTACCAGTGTCAGCAAATGTGATGTGACTTTTGTCAGACAGACGTAGGGTTGAATCCATAAGAAGACTTCGATCACCAGTCATGTGGTTAGTGCATCCACTATCCATAATCCACTCAGTAGCCTTCGGAGCCCTACCTTACAGTGTAGTTAGCGGGATAGGCTTCACCAAGAGTATTGTGAAGCATAAACATTTGACGTACAAGCATACTATTAAAGTTCAGATCCTTGTTAGGGTAGATAGGATGATTGTCAAGAAACCCTGGGACAAAATACATAGTAAGACCACTTTGGCACTTTATCTTGAGTCCCACAAGATGTTTTAGGTCCCCAGCATTAGCGCCAGAAGCCTTTAATTTCTGGCTGGAGACCTTTCCCTACAAAAGAAAGTTAATTCTTCTTAACCACCCACATCTTCAAGGGTGGCTTAGAAGCAATGAGTCTAAGTGCAACATCTTAGAACTTTGGCTTTGGAGCCCTAGCAAATAGCCTTGCAGGAGATGAATAATACTCATAAGAATAAGCAGAAAAGTTGTTGGTTTTATGAACATAGCGGCTTGAAGAAACACACTCATATTCATAAGTCTGAGTATGGTTTCCCTGCAAAACTTTTGCATTAGGGTGACCCTGGGGGGTCCTCTGTCTGTATGAAGCCTTTGGTCTGGGGTTTGTCTTCTTCCCAGGTGGTGTCATGATGACATTCATGGGAAGCTTCTCAAGACAACTTTTGGGCACCCAGATATTCTTCAAAGGTGGTCCATTCCTGCAGTTAGTACCAATAAACCTGGCAAACACTTCATCACTCCGATTCTTAAACAGCTTATAATTTGCATCAAAGGATTCATCAATGATAATGGGGTTAGCACAAGTGAAGCCAGATAAGGTAGATGGGTCCACTGAAGGGCCCTTTGCAGCAACCCATGTGGTTTTGGGGTACTGCTCAGGCTTCCAGTATGAACCATCAACATTCATTTTCTTCTCGAACCCAACACCCTCTTTCTTACGGTTTCGGTTCAGAATCTGTTTCTTGAGGACATCACATAGTGTCTGATGCCCTTTGAGGCTTTTGTACATGCCTGTTTCAAGTAATGCCTTCAACCTAGCAGTCTTATCAGCAATAGTAGTGGTATCCTCAGAAGAGGGGTTAGTCACCACATCAGCATTTGAAGATATTGCAACAGTAGCAGCAGTAGAACATTCAGCAACAGAGACAACATTATCACGCTTAAGACATCTTAAACATGGTGGCACAAAATCTCCCTGAGCGGAACTGATCCGTTGAGCGCGAAGTGAATCATTCTCCTTTTGAAGATCTTCATGAGACGCTCTCAGATTCTCTAGATTTTGCTTCCTCTGAAGATAATCATAGGAAAGCTTCTCATGAGTAGCTGAGAGTGTTTCGTGACGACTTTCAAGTTCCTCGTACTTGACATGAAGATTTTTAATGTCTTCATTCAAGGACTGAGTTCGATTCATTTCCGCGTCCAACAGGTCATCACTTTTGTCTAGAAGCTTTTGAATGTGCTCCATAGCAGTTTGTTGTTCAGTTGCAATTTTAGCAAGAGTCTTGTAGCTAGGTTTGGATTCACATTTAGAGTCATCTTCACTGGATGTTTGAAAGTGAGTATCGCGTGAGTTTACCTTGGCACCTCGTGCCATGAAGCAGTAGGTCAGAGCAAAGTCGTCCTCATCATCAGCTTTAATGTCGGCGATGAGACCATTGTCGTCAGTGTTGAAGATGGACTTGGTGACGAGCGCCGAAGCTAGAGCCAAGCTTGCCATGCCTGAATCAGACTCCTCCTCAGACTCCACCTCCGCCTCCTCAGAAGCAGACTCCTCCTCTGAATCCATCTCCTTGCCAACAAACGCACGAGCCTTGCTGGATGAGCTCTTCCTGTGTGATGAAGACTTTGAAGAAGACTTTGAGGATTTCTTCTTATTCTTGTCGTCAGATGTCACTGCCTGGTTTTTGGCCATTTTCTTTTTCATTTGATTTTCTGAGATTTTTTGCTTGAGTTTTCTTTTTCCGTGGCTATGTGGTCTGGAAATTGAAGAAAATGACCTTTTCTTTCTTTCTAGAGTGGCTTCTCATCCTATTATCCATCCCTAGACCTTGCCTTTCCATCTTGGACCTACCCCAATAATCTTTTCCTTGGGAATATTCATTTTTCTGTTAAAGGAATAACCCAATTTGTCCTAGGTTGTGAAGCAACCTATATTTCCATCACTCCTAAAATTCCCAAACAATTCTCATAAATTGTTTGGGTCATATATTCCTCAAATATGGCAAAATATTTCATTTGCCATGTTCCTCATCATGCTCAATTAATTCCTTTCCTATTCTATCCTAAATGGCACATTGTGAAGCAAGTGCTATTTATTTTTTCCCAATTGACCCCAAACTTTTTGGACATCTTTTCATGTCCAAATCATTGCCTCATGCCAAAATTCAACTTAATTTGCCTAGTGAATATTACTAAGCAATTTTTTAAAGTTCTTGTCTGAGGGAATTCATTGTGAAGGAAGTACTAGCTAGGTTAATCCAATTGAGTTGAAGTTTTGCATGGCCCTTCATATCACCAAATCATCACCCTCCTCAAGATTTGAGCTCATGCAATGCATCCTTGTGAGCATATCTTCAAATCTTTATTTCTGTCCAAATTTTCATTTAGTGAAGCAAGTATATTTTATATTGCTCCATTATGTATGAAAATTTTCCTAGGCCTTCCCTTAACCATATAACCAATCTCCACGAGATTTGGGATCATTTCATTCAGCCATTTTCCCTCAGGATTTTTCCTAAGTTTCTGGACAGAGAAGATATCTGTGAAGGAAGTACCATTTTGGTTTATCCATTTGGTATGAAATTTTTACAACATCTTCATATGGCCAGATAACACTGCCATGCCAAATTTCAGCTCAAGTGGATTCTTCATTTGAGTGCATCATCATCACCTCTATTCTGGACCATTTTGGTCAGTTGCAAAGCAACTATGTTATATATTGGTCCGTTTCCTTCCAAACTTCACAAGATTCGTGTCCTTCCTATCCTAAACACCCCAGACAACTCATTTGGCTCCAAGCTCTTCGATGTTGATCTCTGTAACCTGATTCAGTTTGATACAACAAACTTCAGTGGAGTAATCCCATCGATCCAGAGCCCCTCTGCTTGATCCATCACCTCCCTAAGTCTTAGTGATGCAGGGACTAATCACCAGACATCTCACAGCAGCCTCTAGAGTCTTCTTGATGCCAGCCTGTGCGGTGACCACCGTTTTGGCACACACTGGCCGCGTCCAGAGCGTCTTCTTGCTCGGGCCCCTACTCTGCTCGGCATCTCAGCGAGGACGGGCATGTCTAGTGTGTTCCCCGCGTCGTCACCGTCCTCTTGGAGCCATCTCCCCCTCCGTTTGTTTCCCCAGTGAGCCGTCACTATCGCCGCACAGTTCCGGCCCATGACCACATCGTCTTCCTCGGTCGTATCCTCTTCCTCCTCGTGTCCCCGAGCGCCGCTCGTCTCCGTGAACCTCTGCCACTCGTCCTCTTCCCCCTCGTCGTCTTCCCGGGCCTCCTCGTGACCTCTGCGGCCTGCAGAGCCTCGGCCGAACGTGCACGGCGGCACCCGAGCTCGAACCGCCTCACCCCGCCTATATAAGCCAACCCTGGCCTCATCTGAGCTCACCACTCGCCTCCACCGTCTCCCAGTGTCCCTCCTAGCCAGTAGCCCGAGCCGGAGAAGCCCTCCTCGCCCTCAATTGCCACCACGGCCGCCGCCGGTGCCCGACTAAATTCGCGGCAACCGAGCCCTCCCTCTCCTCTTGACCGGCACCAGAGCCCTCCACCACCAATCCAGATCTATCCCGTAGCTCCCATCCATTCTCCCTGCGGACATAGCACCGAGCCCTTCACCACCATGGCCACCGTCCGCCCTCTCATCGGGCCACCTGGCCATGACTCTCTCCGGCGCGGCCGCTGCACTAGGCTGGTGCGGCGCCTCTCCCCGAGGTCGCCGGTGCCCTCCTCTCGGCTGGAGCTGGCTGGAGCCATCAGGGGCCAGCGCCGGTGTCGCGCTGTCTCGCCCATGCCCTCTATTCTTCGCGAGGAGGAAGAAGGAAGCGGGAGGAGAGAGAGAGACCCCACGGGGCCCGCACGTCATCCTCTCAGCGTTGACCAGGGACCGGCACTAAAAAAAATACACTTCCGTGATGATACGTGTTTGTCACAGTAGGTCGCGTTTTTTGTCATGCATGTACATCCATGACAATTTTATGACAGAATCAACATAGTCATACCTGTGCTGTCGTAGAAGTGTTCCATGACAATACCAAAATTATCATCACGGAAGTGTCCACTTCCATGATGATAAATCACGCGTCACAGAAGTGCTTTCGTCAAGGGTGACTGAAACATGGCATCCACCGTAACGGAACGCCGTTAAGCTATCGGGTCCGGTTTTGGATCCGATAACCCGCTAACAGCCCCTACCAATGGGGATTTTCCACATGTAAAATCATCATTGGCTGGAGGAAACACGTGTCGGCTCACCGTTGGGACAGATGTCATCTACTCATTGGACCGAAGGCGCCTATGATACGTGGACACGTGGCACGGCCGAACAGAGGCCCATTCCTGTGAAAAGGCCGACCCGTTTGACTTGGTCAAAAGGTGGCGGGCCGGCCCACGGAAAGCCTGTTAACGGCCTGTTCGCATATAGCCCATTTATAGCCCGCTAACCCAGGGCCCGTTACGACCAATCCGAATTAGGCCCAGTAGAGTCATCTGGGCCGTCCAATATGATTCCAGCCCATTTTAAGTTCCGACCCATGTATGGCCCATGACGTCTTTCGGCCCATATGAGGCCCTTTGTAACTCTTGGCCCATTAACAGCCCATGGTTAAACTGGCCCGTAATGAACAGTGTATCACTTTATACCCAATAACGGCCCATTAATCCATTGGGCCGTTTGCAGCCCATGTTATCTTTCGTCCTTCTCAGGGCCCATTTATTCTTGCGCTCATTTCCAGCATTCGGTTACTTACGGCCCGTTACTGTCATTTTCTGCTTGTGGGCCAAATTCAGCCTGTGGTTACAGTCGACCCGTTTGTGGCCCGTTAATACGTCGGGCCATTTTCATACCGTCATCAAATGCGGCCTATTAACGATGGCCCATTCTGGTCGGCCCATCAACGGACGACTCCAACTCTAGCCAGTTTACGGCCATAATGCGGTCTGTTTTTGGCCCGTGTTTGGCCAATTGATCATACGGCCCGTATAAGGCCCATTGATGATACAGCCCGTAGAAGGCCCATTGTTTCTACGGCCTGTAGAAGGCCCATTGTTTCTACGGACCGTAGAAGGCCCATTGTTTGTATGGACCATAGAAGGCCCATTGTTTCTACGGCCCGTAGGAGGCCCAGTGTCACTACAGTAAATATGTAGCCCATGGTTATTGTGGCCTAGTTTTGAAAAATAGGTTATTGCGGCCACTAGCAAACCGCGGAAAAAGAACTGCACTGACTACAAGCAAACAAATAAACAAGACAACAAGGAAATAAATAAGCAGCAAACTTACGCTAGGCTATCACGGCTATTACACATATTACATCCACTGGGCATCAAAGTTCGCCACTAGTGGAAATAAATGCGCTGGCAAAAGAATATACGAAACTGAGAGCACTTCAGAAGGCACTAGGCCTGGCCAGGTCGGCCCCCCAAACAGCCGAACAAGCTGATTAGACCTCAGTTGTGTCAACGATAGATGCATCACCCGTAGCTGTATGGCATGATGGTGCGCAAGGCAGTCCTCTGACATCTTCATTACATCTTTGACTTCAAGTCGGAGCTGAGCTGAAGCAAGCCTTTCCGCTTTAAGTTAAGACTGAAGAAGTCGAACTGATTGAGGCAGTGACTGCACAGAGGTTGTCTCACACCTGCTGGTGAGTAGCTTCAACTCACTGTCTTCATCAAGACAGGACCTTGGGTTTATCTCGCTGTCCTCAAGATGGTTTGGCTCACTATCTTCCCTAAAGTTCTGCCTGGCATAAGAGATACGACTCTGAAAGAGAAACAAGGAGACACGTAACAGGTTTCACAATTATATAAGCAATAATGGATCTGTTCTGCATAAGGAACATGTTTTTACGACTACAATTTGAAACTGGTAGTTGTTGCAAACATCCAATAAGATGTAAACAGCAAAGCAAACAGCAGTGGAGGAGATGATGCCTATCCAAATCTATACTATAATAAAGTTTGAAGGCTTGAGAAGGATGAACTTACATTACATGTTAACACGGGCTGGACAAATCCCTTCTCCATGTTGATGGAAGGATAACTCAATAAATTCCCCAAATAAAATTGTTTATAAGCGTTGCCATTATTCTACATTTTGCAAAGAGTAAATATATATCAAATAATATTGGAAGAAACAGAGGATAATGAAGCCCAGGTGCAGACTGATGATACATAATCAAATAGCAATTAATTAAGTACAACGTTACAAGGCAAAAGGGAGAGAGGTACTGACAAGAGCAATGCAGAGCCCAATATTGTTGTGAGATCGTATGATCCTTTGAGCAAGGAGATTCATTTGAAATTAGTTTTCATACAAGAGAGAAGGTAAGGCACATGCAGAAATTTAGGAGTTCAAATTTTGAATTGGTATCATAGACAGTACCTGACGCTGGGCTCCCAGCAGTTCTAATAGGGGTTTGGCCACTGGAGTAGGGGTAAGTGTGGTACAGTTGGGCCTGTGTTTTCTGTGGCTGCTGATCTATCTGATTTAACATGTATCACTACCTTTTCCAAATACCTAGTTTGTACTCCTTGAGGATGTGCACTCACCCCCTTCCTTTTGGACATCTATTACGAAAGAACAATATTTGACTGGAAAAACATAGTATGACAACACATGGAATAGGTACAGAAAATGGATAGGTATGGCATATACTCATATATGATGCTTAAACTAGGCAGATGGTGTAACAAAGTAGAAGTAATGCAAGAGGTCAGATGCAAAATATGTGCGACCAATACAACCTTGCCAAGTTAGAGCAAGCACCTTGATGGGTGAATAAGATAGGCCATCCTCCACCATGCCAATTTTGTTAGCCAGTGGATTGTTCTGCAATATTCCTCTCGTGCACCCATTCTCATATTCATTTTGATAATGTTCAATATCTGACATGCATGAAAACATAAAAACAAGTGAGATTATCTTTGTAATGCAGAAGTGATTCTAATCCAATATTGCCTCCCTGTAAACCCCTTTGTGCTATCTCTGCAATTCTTTTAAGAGATGCCATGCGTGCTGTAATTTGGTGTGTGCATTAATATAATGTGGCCTACTAATCAAAATATGAGAGCTCCAGAAGTGATGACACTTCGCAGATGACAGCTTCAACATATAGTAAAGAAGAACAAGTTGACCTGACCTGACAGATTCAAAATATACTAAGGGAGAACAACTCAACCTGACCAGTCGACCGCAAGAAAAGAGGATCATCTTAAAGAAGAGCAGAAGAGCAAGCAGATTGAAGATATTACAAGTCTTTCAATACAATGTCGGTTGGCCACCCATGATGAACCAGAGCACACAGAGAAATACTATTCTTTCCGGTCTCTCCATATGTGGCTCACATGCATTTCAAAACTACAGTAGGAACATTTAGCTGACCAATTAAACATCTCTCAGTTTTACTAATATCAGCATAATATCATATATGAATTTGTACAACTAAGCTTGTTTAGCTCGATGGGTGGAGCAGTGCTATTACAACACGAACCACGTAGGCTGATCATGGTCATCATAAAATGGGGAAACCATAAGCATGATGAGTACAGTGTTGACCGTGGCAGTGGAATGGCAGATCTGAAGCTGCAAAGCACGCAAAGGGTAGTTAGCAACCGAGACTACAAAAAAAAGACACATCCGTGACATTTTGGGCCGAACGAAATTTTTTTCTATCATACTTATGACACTTCTATGATGATAATTGTGACAAAACCCGGTATCATCATAGATGTGGTGGGCTCCTACATCTATGACAAAAAATCATGACAGAAAATGGGCTTTTCGTCCTGGGCGGGCCGGAGACGCAGTTGCATGACATTCTTTGGGCCGTCCATGACGGAAAAAACCGTGGTAGAAGCGAGGGCGAGGAAACTATCGGGGTGTTCCCGGTTACGGTGGGTGGTCGGGGCCGAGCGATGCGCGTTTCTCTCGTACACGCACGCGCGTGGGTGCAAAGCGTTGGGCTCTAACTAAACCCGAGCGAGGCGTTGGGCTCTAACTGAACCCGAGCGATTGGACTGCAGGCTATAAGTTACTGAACCCAAGCGATCGGTCGATGGCTGTTAACTGAACCCGATCGAGCGATTCCTTCGCTATTGCTGCTAACTGAAGCCGTTCGATGCTGCCTCTGGATGAACAGTGAGCATTGCTGGGGGGTTTGGATGAACAGTTCCCGGTGGGGGTGGATGAACAGGACCCCGTGGTGTTGCCTCTGGATGAACAGTGAGCGTTGCTTGGGGGTTTGGATGAACAGTTCCCGGTGGGGGTGGATGAATGATGTCTACTATGCAACCTTCTTCTTGTAGACATTGTTGGGCCTCCAAGTGCAAAGGTTTGTAGGACAGTAGCAAATTTCCCTCAAGTGGATGACCTAAGGTTTATCAATCCGTGGGAGGCGTAGGATGAAGATGGTCTCTCTCAAACAACCCTGCAACCAAATAACAAAGAGTCTCTTGTGTCCCCAACACACCCAATAAAATGGTAAATTGTATAGGTGCACTAGTTCGGCGAAGAGATGGTGATACAAGTGCAATATGGATGGTAAATATAGGTTTTTGTAATCTGAAAATATAAAAACAGCAAAGTAACTAATGATAAAAGTGAGCACAAACGATATTGCAATGTGTTGAAACAAGGCCTAGGGTTCATACTTTCACTAGTGCAAGTTCTCTCAACAATAATAACATAATTGGATCATATAACTATCCCTCAACATGCAACAAAGAGTCACTCCAAAGTTACTAATAGCGGAGAACAAACGAAGAGATTATGGTAGGGTACAAAACCACCTCAAAGTTATCCTTTCTGATCGATCTATTCAAGAGTCCGTAGTAAAATAACATGAAGCTATTCTTTTCGTTTGATCTATCCTAGAGTTCGTACTAGAATAACACCTTAAGATACAAATCAACCAAAACCCTAATGTCACCTAGATACTCCAATGTGACCTCAAGTATCCGCGGGTATGATTATACGATATGCATCACACAATCTCAGATTCATCTATTCAAACCAACACAAAGTACTTCAAAGAGTGCCCCAAAGTTTTTACCGGAGAGTCAAGACGAAAACGTGTGCCAACCCCTATGCATAGATTCCCAAGGTCACGGAACCCGCAAGTTGATCACCAAAACATATATCAAGTGAATCAATAGAATACTCCATTGTCACCACGGGTATCCCAAGCAAGACATACATAAAGTGTTCTCAAATCCTTAAATACTCAATCCGATAAGATAACTTCAAAGGGAAAACTCAATCCATTACAAGAGAGTAGAGGGGGAGAAACATCATAAGATCCAACTATAATAGCAAAGCTCGCGATACATCAAGATCGTGCCAAATCAAGAACACGAGAGAGAGAGAGAGAGAGAGAGAGAGAGAGATCAAACACATAGCTACTGGTACATACGCTCAGCCCCGAGGGTGAACTACTCCCTCCTTGTCATGGAGAGCGCCGGGATGATGAAGATGGCCACCGGTGAGGGATCCCCCCCTCTGGCAGGGTGCCGGAACAGGGTCCCAATTGGTTTTTGGTGGCTATAGAGGCTTGCGGCGGTGGAACTCCCGATCTATTGTGCTCCTCGATGTTTTTAGGGTATATGGACATATATAGGTGAAAGAAGTCGATCAGGGGAGCCACGAGGGGCCCACGAGGGTGGGGGGCGTGCCCAGGGGGTAGGGCGCGCCTCCCTGCCTCGTGGCTTCCTCGAAGCTTCCCTGACGTCTACTCCAATTCTCCTGGATTGCTTCCGTTCCAAAAATAACTCTCCCGAAGGTTTCATTCCGTTTGGACTCCGTTTAATATTCCTTTTCTTCGAAACACTGAAATAGGCAAGAAAACAACAATTTGGGCTGGGCCTCCGGTTAATAGGTTAGTCCCAAAAATAATATAAAAGTGTTTAGTAAAGCCCATAAACATCCAAAACAGATAATATAATAGCATGAATACTTCATAAATTATAGATACGTTGGAGACGTATCAGCATCCCCAAGCTTAATTCCTGCTCGTCCTCGAGTAGGTAAATGATAAAAGACATAATTTATGAAGTGTGAATGCTAGCTGGTGCACAAGTTTGATCGATGATAATTTCAATCACCTTTTCTAGCATCATTATATGTCATAACAGTAGCTCATATCATAAAACTTTGCATGATCAAGTAACAAACTATTCACATGTTAAAGTATAGATCATAAACTTTCTTGAAAACTACAAACCGTGTTATTAGTGATCAAACAATTACAATTCATCTTATTTTTAGGAAGAGTCTATGTCAGAGGTTTGATTCAGCAAACTTCACATACTCAACTATCATTTAGTCTTCCATGATTGCTACCACTCAAAGCATATTTTTAGAACAAATAGTATTCATCGAACACAGAGAAAGATAGGGGCTTAATGATTCGCCTCCTAACCTTTTACCTCAAGGGTAATGTCAACAATAATAATTCATGATCAAATATATTTGAATGGCCATATATGCTTAGATCTTTCCATCACATGATGCTTGCCAACTAAAGAGTAGATTGGAATGAGAAGGAATACTACTGACTCTTGAATAAAAGTAAAAGATAGGCCCTTCGCAGAGGGAAACAGGGATTTGCAGAGGTGCCAGAGCTCGAAGCTAAAACATAGATGAAAATAATTTTGAGAGGTATGCTTTCATTGTCAACATAACGACCAAGAGTTCCCAATATCTTCCATACTAGATACATTATAGGCGGTTCCCACACAGAAAGGTAAAGTTTTTACTCCCCCTCCACCAACATTCACACTCCACGGCTTGTCCGAAACAACGGGTGTCGTCCAACTATCAACATTCCTGGGGGAGTTTTGTTTAAATTATTTGTGATTTTGTTTTTGATCTATTGATCATAGGACTGGGCATCCCAGTTACCAGCCATTTTCTCGTGAATGATGAGCGGAGTCCACTCATCGTGAGAATAACCCACCTAGCATGGAAGATACTGACAGCCCCTAGTCGCTACATGAGCGATTCGGGCAAAAAAACAGATTATTATTTGAAGGTTTAGAGTTTGGCACATGCAAATTTACTTGGAACGGCAGGTAAATACCGCATATAGGTAGATATGATGGACACTTGGAAGAAACTTGTTTCAAGGAATTTGGATGCACAAGCAGTATTCCCGCTTAGTACAGATATTTTGGCTAGCAAAGGATTCTAAATAGCAAGCACCACATGTTGGAGGATCTATAACAATATAACTTCTATACAAATATACCCAAGCATAACTCATTATGTTGTCTTCCTTGTCCAACTTCAACTAATTTGCTCAGGTTTGAAAATAATTAATGGGGCTCACAATCATAGAAGATGTCCAAGATAGTATATTTATATGTGAAATCTCTCTTCCTTCAATATTCTTTCATGAATTGTTCAAGTGACCAATACAATGTTTGCTAACCTTCAATAAATTTACCACCTCTACTTCTTATATGTGAAGGCATACTCCCCATGAGAAAGGCATATGAAACATACATAATTTCAGATTTATGACATTCAAATCATTCAACCATTTACTCATAGGATATAAGTGAAGCACACGAGTAAATGACAAACTACTCCAAAAAGATATAAGTGAAGATCAATGAGTAGTTAAATAATTATGTAGCTATGTGAAGACTCTCTCTCTCATTTAAGAATTTCAGATCTTGGTATTTTATTCTAACAGCAAGCAAAGCTAAAGAAAATAAAATGACGCTCCAAGCAAAACACATATCATGTGGTGAATAAAAATATACCTCCAAGTAAAGTTACCGATGAACAAAGACGAAAGAGGGGATGCCATCTGGGGCATCCCCCAGCTTAGGCTCTTGGTTGTCCTTGAATATTACCTTGGGGTGCCTTGGGCATCCCCAAGCTTAGGCTCTTGCCATTCCTTATTCCGTAGTCCATCGAATCTTTACCCAAAACTTGAAAACTTCACAACACAAAACTTAACAGAAAATCTCGTGAGCTCCGTTAGCGAAAGAAAACAAAACACCACTTCAAGGTAATGTGATGAACTCATTCTTTATTTGTATTGGCGTTAAATCTACTTTATTCCAACTTCTCTATGGTTTATAAACTATTTTACTAGCCATAGATTCATCAAAATAAGCAAACAACACACGAAAAACAGAATCTGTCAAAAACAGAACAGTCTGTAGTAATCTGTAACTAACGCAAACTTCTGGAACTCAAAAAATTCTACCAAAATAGGAAGGCCTAGATAATTTGATTATTGATCTTCTGAAATTGGAATCAGTATTTTATCATGTTCTGGTGATTTTAAACAATTGTTTTCGTGAACAGAAAGTTTCTGGAATTTTCAGCAAGATCGAATAACTATCATCCAAGAAGATCCTATAGGCCTTACTTGGCACAAACACTAATTAAAACATAAAAACACATCTAACAAGAGGCTAGATCAAATATTTATTACTAAACAGAACCAAAAAGAAAGAAAAAAAATTGGGTTGCCTCCCACCAACAAGCGCTTACGTTTAACGCCCCTAGCTAGGCATGATGATTTCAATGATGCTCGCATAAAAGATAAGAATTGAAACATAAAGAGAGCATCATGAAGAATATGACTAACACATTTAAGTCTAACCCACTTCCTATGCATAGGGATTTTGTGAGAAAACAACTTATGGGAACAATAATCAACTAGCATAGGAAGGCAAAACAAGCATAACTTCAAAACTTTAAGCACATAGAGAGGAAACTTGATATTATTGCAATTCCTACAAGCATATATTCCTCCCTCATAATAATTTTCAGTAGCATCATGAATGAATTCAACCATATAACCAGCACATAAAGCATTATTTTCATGATGCACAAGCATAGAAATTTTATTACTCTCCACATAAGCAAATTTCTTCTCATGAATAGTAGTGGGAGCAAACTCAACAAAATAACTATCATGTGAAGCATAATCCAATTGAAAATTAAAATCATGATGACAAGTTTCATGGTTATCCTTATTCTTTATAGCATACGTGTCATCACAATAATCATCATAAATAGGAGGCATGCTTTTATCATAATAAATTTGCTCATCAAAACTTGGGGGACAAAAAATATCATCTTCATCAAACATAGCTTCCCCAAGCTTGTGGCTTTGCATATCATTAGCATCATGGGTATTCAAGAAATTCATACTAACAACATTGTAATCATGCTCCTCATTCAAAAATTTAGTGCCAAATTTTTTAATGCATTCTTCCTCTAGCAATTGAGCACAATTATCGGAATCCTTATTTTCACGGAAGACATTAAAAAGATGAAGCATATGAGGCAACCTTAATTCCTTATTTTTGTAGTTTTATTTTATAAACTAAACTAGTGATAAAACACGAAACTAAAAGATTCGATTGCAAGATCTAAAGATATACCTTCAAGCACTCACCTCCCCGGCAACAGCGCCAGAAAAGAGCTTGATGTCTACTACGCAACCTTCTTCTTGTAGACGTTGTTGGGCCTCCAAGTGCAGAGGTTTGTAGGACAGTAGCAAATTTCCCTCAAGTGGATGACCTAAGGTTTATCAATTCGTGGGAGGCGTAGGATGAAGATGGTCTCTCTCAAACAACCCTGCAACCAAATAACAAAGAGTCTCTTGTGTCCCCAACACACCCAATAAAATGGTAAATTGTATAGGTGCACTAGTTCGGCGAAGAGATGGTGATACAAGTGCAATATGGATGGTAAATATAGGTTTTTGTAATCTGAAAATATAAAAACAGCAAAGTAACTAATGATAAAAGTGAGCACAAACGATATTGCAATGTGTTGAAACAAGGCCTAGGGTTCATACTTTCACTAGTGCAAGTTCTCTCAACAATAATAACATAATTGGATCATATAACTATCCCTCAACATGCAACAAAGAGTCACTCCAAAGTTACTAATAGCGGAGAACAAACGAAGAGATTATGGTAGGGTACAAAACCACCTCAAAGTTATCCTTTCTGATCTATCTATTCAATAGTCCGTAGTAAAATAACATGAAGCTATTCTTTCCGTTTGATCTATCCTAGAGTTCGTACTAGAATAACACCTTAAGATACAAATCAACCAAAACCCTAATGTCACCTAGATACTCCAATGTGACCTCAAGTATCCGCGGGTATGATTATACGATATGCATCACACAATCTCAGATTCATCTATTCAAACCAACACAATGTACTTCAAAGAGTGCCCCAAAGTTTTTACCGGAGAGTCAGGACGAAAACGTGTGCCAACCCCTATTCATAGATTCCCAAGGTCACGGAACCGGCAAGTTGATCACCAAAACATACATCAAGTGAATCAATAGAATACCCCATTGTCACCACGGGTATCCCACGCAAGACATACATAAAGTGTTCTCAAATCCTTAAAGACTCAATCCGATAAGATAACTTCAAAGGGAAAACTCAATCCATTACAAGAGAGTAGAGGGGGAGAAACATCATAAGATCCAACTATAATAGCAAAGCTCGTGATACATCAAGATCGTGCCAAATCAAGAACACGAGAGGGAGGGATCAAACACATAGCTACTGGTACATACCCTCAGCCCCGAGGGTGAACTACTCCCTCCTCGTCATCGAGAGCGCCGGGATGATGAAGATGGCCACCGGTGAGGGATCCCCCCCTCCGGCAGGGTGCGGGAACAGGATCCCAATTGGTTTTTGGTGGCTACAGAGGCTTGCGGTGGCGGAACTCCCGGTCTATTGTGCTCCTCGATGTTTTTAGGGTATACGGACATATATAGGCGAAAGAAGTCGGTCAGGGGAGCCACAAGGGTGGGGGCGCGCCTCCCTTCCTCGTGGCTTCCTCGAAGCTTCCCTGACGTCTACTCCAAGTCTCCTGGATTGCTTCCATTCCAAAAATAACTCTCCCGAAGGTTTCATTCCGTTTGGACTCCGTTTGATATTCCTTTTCTTCGAAACACTGAAATAGGCAAGAAAACAACAATTTGGGTTGGGCCTCCGGTTAATAGGTTAGTCCCAAAAATAATATAAAAGTGTTTAGTAAAGCCCATAAACATCGAAAACAGATAATATAATAGCATGAATACTTCATAAATTATAGATACGTTGGAGACATATCAATGAATAGGACCCCGTGGTGTTGCCTCTGGATGAACAGGACCACGATCGATCGAGCCGGTTGGGGTTGGATGAACAGGACCCCATGGAGGGCTGGATGAACAGGACCACCCCGTGGAGGGCTGGATGAACAGTAGAAGGTGGAGGGCTGGATGAACAGTAGCCCGTGGAGGGGTGGTTGAACAGTAGCCCGTGGAGAGAGCTGGTTGAACAGTAGCCGGTGGAGTAGCGCGCGGTGGAGGCTGGATGAACAGGAGCCCGTGGATGAACAGTCACAGGTAGAGGCTGGAGGAGGTCGATGATCCCTGTTAAGCATCCATGGCTGAATAGTCCCCCTATCTGGGAGACTTCTTACTTAAATTAGTCACCCAGGAGTATTTAGCCTTGCAAGGTGGTCCTTGCTGGGTTATGTAAATGATTATAACTGCCTTGGAGATTCAGAGCAGGCTCAATGGACAATGGGGATGGAGTTATCCCGCCCTATCTAGAGAAGGAATCAATTCCCCTCATGCTTGAATGAGAACAAGCGATTTGCGATTTGGTGAGAAAAATGTATGCCGCCTTGGAGGAGGCGACTAGTCGCTTCTGGCGAAGCAGCGGATATAACTCAGCGGTAGAGTGTCACCTTAACGTGCTCACATTAACCCGTCAATTTTGGGAGAAGGGGTGCCCCCTCACAAAAGGGGGCCGCAGTGACTGTCGGAAGATCATTTTTTTTCACTACTCCCGATCGATAAAGATAAAGGAGGGAACAGAACAGTCATGCAGAAGAGAGAAGCACATTGATTCTCTCTCCTAACCACTCTTAAATATGTGTACTAGTCATTGGTTTCAAAGCAAAGGTATCCGGTATAGGGGGTCGTGGGGAAGGCTGCTATCCCCTCGGCCTTCTTCCAGTTTAGTCAAGTAGGCGAGGGCATTTCTCAACGGTGGATGAACAGTAGCCCGTGGAGGCTGGAGGGGGTCGGCGGTGGAGATGAACAACATCCCGTGGAGTCCTGTTTTGCGGTACGCCACACCCCTCCCAATGAACAGGACCCCCGTTTCGACCATAGCGCTCCAACACAAGTCCGTTTCCTCCGTTTTGCGGTACGCCACACCCCTCCCAATGAACAGGACCCCCGTTTCGACCGTAGCACTCCAACACAAGTCCGTTTCCACCGTTTTGCGGTATGCCACACCCCTCCCGATCAACAGGACCCCCGTTTCGACCGTAGGAGGTCCGCTTCCTCCATTTTGCGGTACGCCAGACCCCTCCCGATGAACAGGATCCCGTTTCGACCGTGGCCGGTTGAACACAAGGCCGTTTCCTCCGTTCTGTGGTACGCCAGGCCTCGTTTCCATCGGCTGTTCCGTCCAAGCCGGTTGGCTCCCACGCATTCCGTTGCCTCCCGATGAACACGACGCATTCCATTGCCTCCCCATGAACACGACGACGACGCAGTTTCTCCGTTCCGACCCAACCATGTACACGAGCCCTGGCCGTATGTATGCACGAGTAGGCGTTCGAGACCCCGCCCGTATGTACGTACGTGGCCGTATTTTCTTTCTTGCACACTGGCCGATGTACATACGTGTACATGCTACATGCGCGCCTCTACTATGACACGTGCGCGCTCTACATCGACCAGTATGTACGTACACGTTCGCGAGCAGAATGACAACGCTACGTACGCTTCGACCAGGTGGGTCCCGACTGTCAGGCACTTTCTTGCGTGCCAAGATATAGCTAGTGGGTCCCAGGAGTCAGGGGGCGAATCATTTTTTTGCCCGGACGCACTTCCTTGCGTGCGAAGATGTAGCTGGTGGGTCCCAGCAGTCAGGGGGAAATGTTTTTTCGCGAAATATAGTCCCGTCCGGTGGGTCCCCGCTGTCAGGTGCAGGAATAATTATTTTGCACGTAATAAGGAGGCACTTCCTTGCGGCTGCCGTGGACCCAGCTGTCAGCCTCTCCATGTATAGTACTCTTCCGATGGAAGTCGGTTGTTGACCACATTGACCACGCCGCGCCAAGAGCACCAAGGTGGTGGACGATGGCGAGGCCTAGGAAGGGGACGACGCGGAGCCAGGGAAGACGCGGCAGTGGATGCCCACGCGTAGAGGAGTATGAGGGTTCACTGGTTCGCTACGGTGTGAGGCTGCCGTCGCCGCAGAATAACAGGGGGTGTGGGTGAGTAGAGGGATGGCCTGGCCAGGGGTGGGAGTAGTAGGGGGCGGTGAGGCCTCCGCCGCATCGCAGCCGGCCACGGGAGGCAGGAGCACGAGGCACGACCGGCGCTGGTTTGGGCGGCTGGAGCAAGAAGACCAGTGGTTGAAGAAGCACTACGGTCGTTGGATGGACATCGAACGGTCACTGGAGCTAGAATCATGCATATTGACAAAATTGACAAAGCCCTCCGTCCCTGTCAACTGAGTAGGCCCACAAGTCAGCCTGCCACTATACTAGGTCCCAGCTAGCAGGGGGAGTATTCATTTTTGTGTGCATAATAAGGAGGCGCTTCCTTGCGTGCGTAGATATAGCTGGTGGGTCCGAGCTATCAGCGTCGGTAACGTTTTTTCGCGAAATACAGAGGCCCTTCCGGTGGGTCCCAGATGTCAGGTGGAGGAATCATTATTTTGCGCGTAATAAGGAGGCATTTCCTTGCGTGCGGCCGTGGACCCAGCTGTCAGCCTCTCCACGTACAGTCCACTTTAGATGCAGGTCGGTCGTTGACCATGTTGACCAGGCCGCGCCGAGAGCACCAGGGCGGTGGACAACGGCGAGGCCTAGGAAGGGAACGACACGGAGCCAGGGAAGACTCGACAGTTGTTTCCCACGCGGAGGGGAGTATGACTGTACGAGGGTTTACTGGTTCGTCTGCCGTCGCCGGAGAATAACAACATGTGTGGGTGAGTAGAGGGATGGCTAGGCCAGCGATGGAGTACGGTTGGGGGGGTGAGGCCTGCGCGGCAGCACAGCCGGCCGCGGGGAGGAGGGAGCAGGCAGTCCCGCCGGCGCTTGTTTGAGCGGCTGGAGCAGGAAGAGCAGACATTGAAGAAGCACGACGGTCGTTGGATGGACATCCAATAGTCAGTGCTTGTGCGTCAACCTTTTTTTAGGAAAGCCTCAAATCTATGGAAAATAGCATACAACCCATCTGCCATTATTTCTAATAATTTACAGCCCATTTGCTAATTCTTAAGGTTTTTTGGAGCCCATATTCTTTTTGTTAGCATTACAGCCCATATTGTGGCCACGGTTAAAAAATTATACGAAATTTTGTATATTTCTGTGCGCTTCGAACTGTTTTTAATACCGAAATTTTGAGTCACATTCAAACTGATTTAAAAAAATGTATATCAATATAACATCCAACAAATTGTCCACGCATAAAAATCAATGCAATGTAAAATCTCGAAATGAAAAAAGAAATTTGAAACTAATTGCCGGTTTGATGTGTTTTAAAAATGTACAACCCATTTCTCATTACTGATAGGCCATTTTCTCGGCCAGCCGAATGAAGCTCTCCTCGTCTTGAAAGATTTGCAACCCAACAGGCGTGACAAAGCGACTTACTTGGCAAATCACAAAAAAACTGGGTTGTGTCCGTGGACCCAGCTGTCAGCCTCTCTACGTATAGTACTCTTCCAATGGAAGTCGGTCGTTGACGACATTTCCCACGCCGCGCTGAGAGCACCAAGGCGGTGGACGATGGCGAGGCCTAGGAAGGGGACGACGCGGAGCCGGGGAAGATGCGGCAGTGGATGCCCACGCAGAGAGGAGTACGAGGGTTCACTGGTTCGGCTGCGGTGTGAGGCTGCCGTCGCCACAGAATAACAGGGGGTGTGGGTGAGTGGAGGGATAGCCTGGCCAGCGGTGGGAGTAGTATGGGGGCGGTGAGGCCTCCGCGGCAGCACAGCTGGCCACGGGAGGCAGGAGCAGGCGGCACGACCGGCGCTGCTTTGGGCGGCTGGAGCAAGAAGACCAGAGGTTGAAGAAGCACTATGGCCGTTGGATGGACATCGTACAGTCACTGGAGCTAGAATCGTTCATATTGACTAAGTTGACAAAGCCCTCTGTCCCGGTCAACTTAGTAGGCCCACAAGTCAGCCACCCACTATGGTGGGTCCCAGCTAGCGGGGGGTATTCATTTTTTGTGTGTCATAAGGAGGCACTTCCTTGCGTGCGAAGATATAGCTGGTGGGTCCGACCTGTCAGCGAGGGGAATGTTTTTTCGCGAAATACAGAAGCCCTTCCCGTGGTCCTAGCTGTCAGGTGGAGGAATCATTATTTTGCGCGTAATAAGGAGGCATTTACTTGCGTGCGGCCGTGGACCTAGCTGTCAGCCTCTCCACGTATAGTCCACTTCCGATTGATGTCGTTCATTGACCACGTTGACCAGGCCGCGCCGAGAGCACTAGGGCGGTGGACGACGACGAGGCCTAGGAAGGGAACGACACAGAGCCAGGGAAGACTCGGCAGTTGTTTCCCACGCGGAGGGGTACGAGGGTTTACTAGTTCGTCTGCCGTCCCCGTAGAATAACAGCAGGTGTGGGTGAGTAGAGGGATGGCTAGGCCAGCGATGGGAGTACGGTGGGGTGGTGAGGCCTGCGCGGCAGCATAGCCGGCCACGGGAGAAGGGAGCAGTCAGTCCCACCGGCGCTTGTTTGAGCGGCTGGAGCAGGAAAAGCAGAGATTGAAGAAGCACGACAGCCGTTGAATGGACATCCAACAATCACTGCTCTCGTGTGCATTATTTCTAATAATGTATAGCCCATTTGCTAGTTCTTAAGAATTTTTTTGGACCCCATCTTCTTTTTGTTACCATTACACCCCATATTGTGGCCACGGTTAAAAAGTATATGAATTTTTGCATATTTCGGTGTGGTCAACTGTTTTTAATCCCGAAATATCGATTCACATTCAAACTATTTTGAAAAATAATTTATATAAATATAAAATCCAAAAAATTGTCCACACATAAAAATCAATGGAATTTAAAATCTTGTAATAAAAAAATTGAAACTAATTCCTGGTTTGATGTGTTTTAAAAATGTACAACCCATTTCTGGGCAAACCGAATGAAACTCTCCTCGTCTTGAAAGATTTGCAGCCCAGCAGGGCTGATAAAGCACACAGGCCTCGTTTGGGTATTTCTTAAAAAAATAGAACTGGGCTAGCCATTTTCAGCAAGAAAAAAACACAACTGGGCTCATGATGTGGTAAGCATAAATAAAACCCTGGCTAGACGGGCCCCAGCCCCCGCACAGCCCCGTTGTTACCCTGATCCATCGCTAAAACTAGTATAAATAACAACTGCTTGTTCCTTGAAAAAAACTGTGCGACCTGCTAGGTCGCTGGTGTCAGCCGCTCATAGTGTAATTCTCTCATTTATTGACTACGTTGACAATGGCGTGAGCCCCAGATGTCCAACCATTAGGAGGAACCATATTTTTGGGCTTGTAATATAGAGGCACTTGCTTGCGTACTGCCATGATGCTAGTGGGTCCCTACTGTCATCCTCTCCACTTACAGTCATCTCCTTGTTCCTCTTGGTTGTTGATGACGTTGACAACGCAAGAGGGCGGCGCACCGCGCACGGCGAGCGAACCAAGGCCGCAAGGCGGAGGACGATGGCGAGGCCTCAGACGGAACGAACAGGAGTCGTCGAAGATGCGCCGGTCCAGTCGCAGGCAGAGGGGAGTACGAGGGTTAACTGGTTCGGGTGTGGGTGCATGTTGGGGCTGACGTCGCTGGAGAATAACAGGACGTATGGGGGAATAGAGGGAGGGACTGGCCAACGTTGGAGGGTACGTACGGTAGGGCGGCGGAGGCGCAGCCAGACATGGGAGGCGGGAGCAGGCGGAGCCGACGGGGTGGTTTGGTTTGGGTGGCTG
Source organism: Triticum aestivum (assembly GCF_018294505.1). NCBI lineage: Eukaryota > Viridiplantae > Streptophyta > Magnoliopsida > Poales > Poaceae > Triticum > Triticum aestivum. Next base: position 372,167,152 of record NC_057811.1, read on the forward strand.
GAGGAAGAAGAAGACAAGAGATAGAAGATACACGACAGATGTTGGATGTCAATCCAACGACTGGTAGGCAGAATCGTTTGTTGACTGGCTAGTAATTCGACACCACCTTGGATAGGCTATTTCCCCGCGGGTCCCAAATGTCAAAATCCAAATCTATCACGGTCATGCAGCCTTTCCTATGAAAATTTACAGCCCATTTGATGTGCTAGTTCGAAATAAGTTTGTGGGCGCTAATCACTTGGCTTCTTTAATGCACAGTGAGCTCAAGCAGCCGGCGAGAGTGATGTTATTTCCCTTGGTTGGGATTTGTTAGTTGTTACAATATTTCACTCTAAATTAAACGACTGGAAAGCCATTTGCCTTGCTTCAAAGAAAATATGACAGTCACAGCCGAGTTGAAAAGGGCAAGAACATGTAACTCCAGCTTACAAACTGTACAAGCACGAGGGTTAATTGTTCATCTGGTTTACAAAAAACCCAGGTTGAAAAGGGCAACAACATCTAACTCCGGCACTATTTTCAACAGTCACAGTCAAATGGATCGGTCAGGTCCATACAATGAACATCCTGGGTCGTAAAATTTACTGGATTATGACCACAATATGTTGTAAATAGAAGCCTGGCATGTTCAGAAGCTCTTTTGCCCACCTGAAACTCCTTTTTTTGCTCTTGCACATACCCATCCGTCAAAACCATGATGCTGATAAACTTAAGCCTGATGGATAATAGTAACCTCGCATTCAGCAGGAAGAATGTGACAAATCTAGTGTTTGCACGGTTGGCTACATATCGTTCTAGCGTTATTGTCTTCAATCGAATCTCATGAGAAGTGAGAAAATCCCGATGCTTATGAATCCACCGATTGGTTATAACTTTCTTACCCCATCTTGTTGCCTAAATAGACATGAAGATTGAAAACAGTTAAGGTCTAAAAAAAGAGTGTCGAAAGAGCAACAGCTGAACGGTTAATTCTACTACACTATATGCAGGCTTCCAATGTGTGTGAAATTATCACCTTTATATACAACTTCTCCAGACATGGAAAGCATTGCAGCAAGCCAATAATCTTGTTCAGATCAAAACAATTCATTTGGATATATAAGATCTTGACAAAATCTAGCACCATTGATAGGCCATCCATGGAGAAACTCTTCATTGAGCATAGAACATAATATTAGTACAAAATGTGTACTCCAAGATGACATATAACTTATGCGCAGAAATTTAAAATGCAGCTTATGGTTACAAGTGTAGATGATAATGTAAAGTACCTGAAGAACTGTGGAGCCAAACACCATATTGAAATTAGCACAGAGATCATGTATTACACCCAAGGTCTCCAGTTTAGGCGCAGAGAGGACGGCTAGTTGCAACGGTGAATAACTAGAATCAAGGATCAACCTTTGAAGTGAAGGGGCATCTTGGATGATGAGCTGCCTTCCCTCAATAAAATTCCAATTCTTACAAGGTTAGGTGACTTTATTTGGAGACAACCGATTCTAACTGTGAAAACAAGCACCAAGCACTCCAGGGCAGGGCAACTGGAGTGGATGATGTTGTGCAATGAGGCCTTCGATATACGAACCCACACAAGTGAAAGTTTCTTGAGAAATGGGAGTCGCAGGTTTAGTACCAGATTGTCTGGTAGGTCGCACAGTGCAAAGGTGGCGGTGTGGAGAGAGGAGGAAAACTGCGAGATGGACATCGGTGCTGAGGGCACAGGTAGATGGCGTTCGGTATCTGGTAGGTGATTTCCAGGGGAATAGTAGAACTCAAGCAGCTGTAGTTATGTGAATTCAGGGGATTTCAGCCAGGCGTCCACCGTGCAGGGCATGGTATGCTTGCTCAGGTAGCATGACGGGATGCAGAGGCTTTGAACAGAGCCCTGGTCGGAGGAGATGATTGCTCTGGGGATTTCAAAATCATTGAAGAGAGATAGCTGACGACAGTCGAGATTAAGGGGCACGGCGCGCCATAGAGGGCGCCACCGAATTGAGAGGACTTGGGTGCGGCAGCAATCCTTGGTGGGGAGAAGCGAGATGATCTCCCCAAGGACGGCGTCCGGGAGATCGCTGATGCGGTCCACCCGCGATTCTACGGGTTCCTGGGATCTGGTGGCGGTGGGGTCACCGCTTCTCCCCGCGCTGCCGGGTGCGGGAACTAAAACAGGCATCACCGCTGGTGGGAGCCTCATCTTCTTGGCGCTGGGGTCAGCCGACTCCATTTCCCTCGAGGGCGTCGCGTCGCGCTCATGGATTTGAGCGGAGTAACGAATGACGAGCCTAGTTGTAGTGCGAGTGAAGAAGAAGGGGAGCTGGGGTTTTTCCGTAGTAGTGAGGAAGAAGGGGAGCTGGGGTTTTCTGTAGGAGTGAGGTGAGGAATTTGGGGGTACGAGTGGAGCAAGCTGACGTGAGGTGGGTGGGAGTGAGGAGGAAGAAGAACACCCAGGTTTTTTTGGGGGGCGGTGTGCTGGGTGTGGGTAGCGCCTCTCATTCAGCAAATATATGGACTTTTGAATTGATTTTACAATTTACTAGGGTGTATGGGCTGTTTTGTCTTGGGCCCAAAGAAACAATTACTACTAGTACAGTGGAGACACTCTACAGCTACCCAGAAAAACAATTACAATAGTACAATGGATACAATACCGCTTCTGGCTCCTCCTAGGTCATCGAAACGTCTCCCTCTACTGAATGCCGTTATACTTTTGTTCACCGACATGCGGGCCATGCAGCGCGCGGGCCCAAATGCCATCCACCAAATTAGAAGGCAGTATGCAGGCGGAGAGTCACCCCGGTCATAGCGCGGCAATAACGAGCCGTCGTATCACAAAACCCCACCTCCCCGCAGTCTAAGTTTGACGGACGAAGCAAGCATCATTTCACTCTTCGCTGAATCCCCTTCTCCCTCACCGTCTTCAAGAAAGGCAACACTCGCATCTGCCACTTTTCTTCTCTCCCAACGAAGGGAAGGTAAGTAGATCCGTGATGTTGGTATATTTTTGTTCAGAGAAAAAAAGAACTTTTGCAAAGTAGTAACCGATACTCACTCGCTTTTTTGTTTCATTGTCATTGCGATTGTGTTTTCCTTTCAGTGGTCTCCTAGTATTCGTCAGTTTCATGATGGGCCAAGGAGAACCAGGAAAAGATCTGCCGATATTGGAGCAGACGCGGGAGGCTGATCCCCACGAGACAGAGAGCTCCAAGAAGATGGAGGCAGCCATCGAGCCGACCCCAGATACGCTCACGGCCACTACTGAGATGGTCAACGCCCCGTTTGAGGTTACAGCCCCCGTGGCACTGCAGGAGCAGTTTTCCCCCTTCGAGGATGTGTCCCCCCCTCCTCGCTGAGCTGCCCAAGGTGATTTTCTTCTTTGCCGATCTCGATTGTGGTTTTTCATCTAAGTATGTGGTGATGAATAATGCAAAATTTTATTAGCTTCGATGCCATGCTATACATAGTGGTTTAAATAACTTGTGTTTCTTATACTGGAAAGTAATTCAGAATTTGTTTCTGTTTCAACTAGAGCCCTGATGCAGACAAGGATTGTTTGGTTGTACATGTCACTCGCTATGAGGCGGATGACCTGAATATACGCACTGGGAAAACAGAGTTTTTAGGCTGTTGGATCCTGGAAGCCATTTGCGCTTATACCAATGAAGAGTTGTATTCTAGCCTCACTGTTGCCAGGCGTGTTGTCCAGGGTGTATTGAAGCATAAGAAGTTCAAAGCTACTCCTTCGTTTGTGAGGCATACTGTTCTTTTCAAGCTTACGCAGGAAGATGGCGTGGCATGCCTACACAAACAAGTTTATGAGTGGCAAAGCCACAAGGTTGTCTTCATGAAGGTTCACAGGATTGAGCTGCTGCTGGACGTCCTCGATGATGTTCATGGCAAGGTCCGTCTTGTGTCCAGCCCAAATTAGATCGAGGCATGAAATAGTTGCCCCAGCTAGTGTTTAATAGTAGTTTGGATTGTGTCTAACTATCTGAACCTTGCCTGTTATCGAGCCCTCTGGGGCTAGTACTCTGTTTGAATCCGTCTATGGGAACAGCTGCTAGTTTTGTGTGCTCGTGAATCAGCGTAATTGTTGCCGAAATAGATGCGTCCTTACTAGTTTTATCATACGACAAGTGTGTGTTTTGATGAAATAGAGTACTCGTTCGAGAACTGTGTGCCGACGTATACATAAGTACTTGTAAACACTGTTGGTGCTACCCCACTTGTAAGCAGTTGTGCAAAACACGGCACATTGGCTCAGCTCGCTTCAACACTAGGCTATCGACCAGCTAACAATCAACAATCTGCTGTCTGACATATAAGCAACTATGTATCTTGTTACAGTGGTTCATGCAGTTAACTGAGGCCACAATGTAAATTCCAAACGTTCACGCGCTAGTCCAGCGTTCATGTGGAACACTCACATTAAACTCGGCTTCATAAAAAACTTGAAAAGCATAAGTTAAGAAATTTTATACATCTCAATGATTCATAGAACATAACAAACATATACTAGTTCACAACAAAATACAAAGTTGTGAGAAGGTTTACAAATCAGGAAAAAACAAGCAAGGCTTCTCTAAGCAAAGGGCCTCCCGGCAGGCTTAAATTTCCTGGAGTTCACTCTGGTTTTTTCTTGTTGCCACCATCCAGGGTTAGGTTCTCTCATTCCAGAATAACCAATTGTAATTGTGTTCTCAGCTAGAATGCTGAACTAAACCATGTAGTGTGCTGACCAGCTGAAATTCTTGTGCATTCCACTAAATTTAAGCACCGGTATTTGCAGAAGTAAGCAGACCACAATGCCTCTTGTCCGCGCACCTGTCCAAAAAACCGCCGTGTAACCGTGCCAACTAGTCCTTGGTCCATGGATGAACTGGTAGAAAGTGCATTCCTTACTAGGATGCAGTTGTTTTCGCTCGTCCCTACACTGCAATCAGGAAGTAAAACGTACGAATCAACTTCTTTTATATTGCATTGGTCATTCTACCTAGTAACTACCAATGTAGGAATACCTGGAAGATGGGTGGTTAGACGATGGCAACGAGGGATAGCCATCTCATTTTGCGCAGTTCTACTAAAACTGAGGTGTGTGCTTTTGATTGTGCGGATAGAAACAATACGGAGACAGACATCCCAAAACTATATGGAGACAGACATCCCTGTTTGCGCAAATATGAAATACGGTTATTTAAACAGTGGCAGATATTTGCAGTGGCGTATGATTAACAGCAGCATCTATTGTGTTATAATTGGCACTAGATTGACAGTATGAATGTGTCCTTAAGTAAGTAGCATCACATCACATCAACACTGCCACTAGATTAACATGCAGAACAATAGCATTAGTATTACCGTCATGAGAGTAGCACATGGTCAGTAAATGTGCAATCAAATTTGTGCAGTTCCACTGGGATGAATCAATGTTAGCGGTGTGAGATTTAAGTGTAACTGCAAAAACACAATTCATGGGAAATAAAGCAAGACGGAAGCACTTCATAAAATGGTGGTGGCATTGCTTCAATTTATCGACGGCACTAGACCATTACTTATAGTGACATTAGGTGGCATTGCTTAATGCTTCATGTGATTTTACATTAACGGTTGCGATATGGGCGTAGTTACAGCAGGGGCATAAAGTGGTGAGGCAGATGTGGTTGCTGAGAGCGGCAAACACTCAGGCAGCATGTCTGCATTTGTCCCATTTTTTATCTCCTCGGCGACATTTTCCTATGTGAGCACAGGAAATCTAGTCCTGCTCATTCTCATTTGCGTTGTCACCCAACACCCGTTACTTTCTTTCCTTTTTCAACCAAGAGATAGGTCCACTTCCCCCCACCATTCGCCATCCACCATGCTTTCTTTGATTTTTCAACCAAGAGACCAGTTGGGTAGCCAGTATCTACTACTTTCCCCCGTTTCCTCTTAGAACCAAGCCCTAGATTCATGCTACAGCTTTCCCACTTTCTTCCCTGTTAGAACCAACTCTTAGAGTCGACTGTATGAACTAGCTTTACCTCTAATAATAGTAAAAGTCTAGGTGGCTTTAGAACAGCGGACGGAAGTAGAAAACGATCCACACGAAGCCAAGTGGGGAGCTGGGCCAGTAGAGCAAGGCAGGTTTCGAAGGAATATATACCTGAGGGTTGTCAGCATGTGGCAAAGACGATGTTGGGAGGCCGCATCTTGGACACAATACCGCAGGGAGGAAGAAGGGGTCGGAGGCCCTCCGGAGCTGGCGCTCTCTCGGAGAGAATGGCACGGCCGCCGATCAGGATGCGCGGGCAGCCGTTGGTCTCCTCCCTCGCCGCCGACGACAGCGTGGACGATGCACCTACACCCCTGCCCCGGTCGAGGTTGTCCGGCCGGATTTGTGACCAGCCGTGAGCTGAGAGAGAGTGTGGCCACCTATGTCTTGCTTAGATCTGGAGAGCATGAGAGAGAGTGTGGCCACCAATGTCTTGCTTAGATCTGGAGAGCATGAGAGAGTGAACGAGAGGAACCCTAGTAAAGCAAGCGCTAAGGCTCCTGCTTATATATATAGTGGAGTGATTTTGTTGTACCAGCTTCAAAAAAATGCGCTCCTACGTGTACCCGCGAGTGGGTGTGAGAGAACTAGTGTGTGCGTGCACCGCTTCTCTTCGTGAGAGTACAATATACTATGCCCAAAGAACATTCGCCACAAGAGTAATAGTATAAGTGTGTGACGTGTGAGCTAAAATAAAATGTGCGCGACGTCTTTTGTTTTTTAGAAGTTCTAAGGGTAGGGTGTGAAGAGTACATATGTGTGTGACGTCTACCTGTAGATAGATGGTGGGTGCGAGAGGACTCGGGAGGGTGCGTGTGCGTGAGAGAGAGGGGGCACGTATCAATGCAATGCATGTGTCCGTAAATCATTATCCAATAAACGTTCGCCACAAGCCTTTTCCTGACGAACGCCGTAAGAACCGTTAGATCGGCATCCGACAGTGTCAGTTTTGCCATGTCATTTAACAGAACGGCCACTCCTCCTACACACAAATATTCCACGTGAGTGTTAGCAACTGCCGTATGCTCCTTCCATTCCAAAATGCAGTGCATATAGCTTTATTGAAAATTCGAACCTCGCAAACTTTTACGAAGTTTTTGTGTACCAAATTGCAGATGTAGAATACCCTGGATATATCATTTCATTCATCTTTGAGAGGTAACTATAAAGATGGGGGAGGAGTCTACAAAGAAAGACCATCGTATCACCTGCAACAATTTCAACCATCCTTCGGTGTGGAGGAATATCATAGGAACTCTATATGATATGATTTTTATAGGATTTTTTCCTTTAGAGCCAATTGGTTCATAGGAATAGATTCATATACTCCACATTTCAAAGGAAATAAACATGATATCATTTCTATAGCTTTAGAGCCACTTGGTTCATATGAATGGATTCCTATACTCCCATAATTTCAAAGGAAAATAAACATTAGCGTATATTCAATAGAAAAGTTCCTATGATATGAACCAAATTACATCTCTTTTCTAATCCCTCCTCATAGGAATTGAGATACATGTCATCTCTAGATTCAATAGAAAAGTTCCTACGATGTCAACCAAATGACATATCTTTTCCAATCCCTACTCATAGGAATTGAGATACTCCATGTCATCTCTTTCCCTACAACTTCCATGTATACATCTTCTATTCCTAAATAGATAGTACAACCCACTAGTAGCTTTTTTCCAAGACATGCAACTATGGCACAAGAACTATATAGTGTGCGAATAACTTGAAAGATGGTCGCTGGATGAAGCTAATCCGACAGTGCAGAGATGGCAAATCCGAGCACTACTGGCCATTGGATATCATCAACATTCCACCAGATCTACCACATGTACACTTTAGAAGACTCCATGGTTGAACTTAAGCATAATGCACAAAACTCAAAACACAAGCACTTCTCCTTTGTTCTAGAATCCTCCGTATCATAATTGATTTTTTTTCTAAATGAATTGCCATTATTTGTTTTTTACTTTATGCTTTACAATGCACAACCCCATGAATCTTAACATTTTTATAAAACTAATTGATTTTGAATGAGATGAACTATAAGAACTAAACGAACATCTACATCATGCATATATGACTCAACGCTTTACATGCTATAGTGTGTATTTATTCATAATTTGGTTTCGAAATCTCATGCGTTCAATGCATGTGTACCTTACTAGTTTTGAGTAGAGTAGAAAATTTCATGCGGCCCCGGGTATATCAAAATGCAGGGCCCATGCATCATTGCCTTTCGGTCGAACCTACGTCCACAATTTTTTGTACGTACTATATCTCCACTAGTCCCCGAACCCAAAATGCTGCCTCGTTCCCCTAAAACCAAGCGGCCCACACATATTTAAGGCGTCGACTCGAACTCAATCCCTCTCCCGTTTACTATGACGTGGCCCCGCACACTGTAGTAGTACTCCTACAAACCCTACCGCCGCACGCATCATCGGTTTTCTTCAAGAGGACGAGGGAGAAGCCGATTTGTAGTGGAGGCGCTTTAAAAAAAGATCTGTAGTGGAGACCCCTACCCTAGGGTGCCCTAGGTAGCTGCCGCACGCATCATTGGTTTTCTCTTTTCTTTATGCTCTTGCACCCTAGAGTGAAATGATGGTTGCTTCGTCCGTCCAGCTTAATGCGAGAAAGGTGGGGCTTTGTGATTTGACCCCTCATCGCTCATTTTCTACTACTGCGGCGCTACGACCGAGGTGCCTCCAATTCCAACCACTGCTCCGAACTGTAATTTGGTGCATTGCACGTGGAACAAGACGGTGGATGAGCCACATGTCGGCCAAAGGGGTCCTGTTAAGTGTGTCGCCATTTCGTGTGCGGACTGACCCTGCTTGAGTCGCTACACCAACACGACAGGTGCAGCCTACCACTTGGTTTTGCTCCTTGGTGAATCCTGACTATATTGATCGAAAAAGATACGTACTGAACTACCCTCTCCATCTCGTTTTTTAGGCGTCTCGGTTTATAGGGTGTGCACGTAGTTCTAGGTCATCCATTTGACTAACTAAATATGAGTTACTATGTCACAAAAAGTATATCATTGGATTATTAAGCGGATGTAGTGTCTAAACATATACTGTTCATCACATATATAGCCAGTTAAATTCTCAACCTAGAACGACATGCATGCCATGTAAACCGATACGGAGGAAGTATAGTAGTAAAAATGAGGTGATTTGACCGAGCGATCAGCGAGGGAGCATGGCCTGTCATGCGGTCCCACGTGTCATGATGTACCAAGGCGATGCGCGTGTCCCTCTTGAGGCAGAAGCAATACTATGTGGTTTGAGATGATGGCGAACTCAAGTGTGAAATAATGATTGCTTCGTCCGTCTAGGAAGGTGCGGCATTGTAATTTGATGTCTCATTGCTCATTACTACTACTACTGGGGCGGTACGACTGGGGTGCATCCCCCCTGCTGTTCTGCACTATTATTTGGTGCTTGACACGTCGACCCGGTTGCTATATGTCCCACATGTCGGCGACAGGAAGTACATAATTCATGAAAGCGAGCGTCGACGGAGGAGTACAAGACACGGCTTGGGTTTTGCTGCTTCGCGCGATCCATCGATACAAACCCGAACTAAAAAAAGGCGAGGGTGGGTCTTTTCCCGCGCGGCAGGCAGGGGAGTTTGGCATAGTCTGTTCGAGGCAAGGAGGCAGGAAGGGAAACAAGCAAATAAAGGTTGAGCGACTTAGTTTTGGGAAAATCTGATTTTACGGAGTACGTACCCACTAGGGTTTATAGGGCTCATCTAAAAAACATTCGTTTTTCCGTTCTATAAGTCTCAATTCTACTACTAGTAGTAGTACCATCACTTGTTGGATTTCGAAGTGCGTTAGATCACCCGATGCAAGAAGTGTCAAGAGAAAACTCACCAATGCATGTAGAAGTTCATGGAAATTTAGTGGTCATTCATGCATTCGTTCTAATTAATGCCTCGGTAAACATAACTTCTTGAGAAAAACGAGCGTACTAATTACTAGTGCAAACTAGGAGTACGAAATTAATTCGACCACTCACCGTCTACCTTGGTTGGAGAGATTTTGAAATTGAGCCATAAACTGGAAAGGAGGGAGTAGTAACTTTTGTCTCGATTACTATTTGTGGCCTTGTATCGATGCAAAATGTAATTTTTATAGTGGCCTTGTATAAGCAAATGGAGGGAGTACTAAAGGACAAATATATTCCAAACAATATGATAATCTCTCTAACCAATTTAGTAGGGACGAGGAGTAAACAGAGGGAGTAGTAAAATTTCCTCCTCGTCCTGCGAGCCACCGCACGCGTGGGCGAGGGAGCGGGCGTAAGGCATACAGTACTACTACTAGTAAGCAAGATTCACCTCATCCTGCAAGCCACCGCCCCCGTGGGCGGGGGAGACGGCGTACTAAGCAAGCTTCACCTCGTTCTGCGAGTTGATGGGACACATCAAACGTACTCCAGAGTATAGAGCCTTGCCTATAAGGTAGGCCCCACATGGTTTGCCTCTTTTTTAACATAACACGTTAGGTCGCAATTTGTTTGTTCACCCGTGGTAGACGATCCTCCCTCCACCAAGTGGACAACCAGTACACGGTCAAATTACCACGTGGGCTGCCTTTTCGTACAGAAATGAGCTCCACCGTGTACCCGCGCGGGTGTGGTTGGGAAAGAGACGGGAGTACGTGCGCCGTGTGTGCACCTCTTCTCTTCGTGCACGTCCCCCACCTACGTGGGTGTGTGTGAGAGATACAAACCTAGACAAATGGCTTGTGCGGAATAACTACCCTTCGTAAGCCATTGTAAGAGTGGACAAAATGGTGAAGGAGGAGATAGGGGAGCGGCGGAGGTGTGCGATTCTTGGCCGGCGTTTGGCCTCGTTTATATAGGAGATTAAATAGACGGTGGACGGGAGGAGCTCGGCCGGTGTTGCTTTAATGCCGGCCCGGTCATGAACGGACGTGTGCCCAGAGTGGGTTTCACGGCTTCCACACGGGCGGGTTTCATGGAGGCGTTTGAATGCGGCAAGGAGGCGTGTTCAGCCGGGCGTGCAGCAAGCGGCGCCCTCGACTCTGACGTAGGACACCGCACCGTTCTTCCACTGACGTGTGGGCTCTTTGGGTACATGGCCTGCATGTCAGTGACCCAACGCAGGCAGCGCACAACAGAGGAATCTTTGGTGGGCCAGGGCGGTCAGAAGCGGGCATTCATAAACCGATGATTGTTCATTGAGTGTGGCGTCATCCTTTTCATGTAGATAAGCCTACTGTGTTGATAGCCCGTTCGATACATTGTGATTCATAAAGACCGCTGCGAACATCAATGTTCTGCTTATCACAGATAAGATTGATTAATACCCGTAACAATCCATGTCCTTAACAAAGGGTGCATGCACGTATAGGTTGAGCGTGTGTCTTGCGTCGTGTGTTGTGTGCATGCAGGCGTGCGAGTGTTGCGTTCATGCAAGGGTACGTTTCAGTGTTGCATGCATGTGTGCGTATGTGTGTGTGTTCGTGAGTGCATGTGTACGTGTCAGTGTTGCACGCCTGCATGCGTGCGTGTGTTTGTTATGTGCACATGTCAGTGTAGCACGCCTGCATGCGTGCGTGTCTTGCGTGCGTGCATGTGTACGTGCGGGGTGAGGCTACACGTCAGTCGACTGACTTTTTCATCTCTGGTCATTAGATTTTCCAGCCGTTGGATACGAAATCAAGGCCCCGCAGTTTATCATCAAACTCCACCCCCTGAGCCGCCAGCCACCACCGGCCGAACCGCCGCCCCCCGCCGCTCGCGGCCGGCCTGCGCTGCCACGCCGCCCCGCCCGCCCCGAAACCACTCCCCACCG
>NC_057811.1:372814652-372840840 GCF_018294505.1 Triticum aestivum
GGCGGCGCGCGGCGGACGGCGGCGGCGGCGGCGGGGTGGGAGGAGAAGGGCGAGGCGAGGACGAAGTGAGTAACGGGCGGGGGGTACCTGCCGTTAGGCAAGTGCCCTCTTTGCCGTCCGCCAGCCTTTGCCGTCCGCCTTTCTGCCTCTTTGTCGTCCGCTAGCGGACGGCAAAGAGGTGGGCCGTTAGGATTTTTTCAAACGAGCGGGGGGTGGGGGCCACCACACTCTTTGCCGTCCGCCAGCGGACGGCAAAGATTCTTTGCCGTCCGCTGGCAGACGGCAAAGAGCTGGCAGATGGCAAAGAGCTTCTTTGCTGTCAGCCTTTTCTTTGCCGTCTGTTTATGTGTAGATGATGGCAAAGAGCTTCTTTGCCGTCAGCTAGCGGACGGCAAAGAGCTGGCAGATGGCAAATTAGCTGATTCCAGTAGTGAGAGTACCGGACCAAAGCATTAACACATAGTGAATACATGAACTCCTCAAACTACGGTCATCACCGGGAGTGGTCCCGATTATTGTCACTTCGGGGTTGCCGGATCATAACACATAGTAGGTGACTATAGACTTGCAAGATAGGATCAAGAACTCACATATATTCATGAAAACATAATAGGTTCAGATCTGAAATCATGGCACTCGGGCCCTAGTGACAAGCATTAAGCATAGCTAAGTCATAGCAACATCAATCTCAGAACATAGTGGATACTAGGGATCAAACCCTAACAAAACTAACTCGATTACATGATAAATCTCATCCAACCCATCACCGTCCAGCAAGCCTACGATGAAATTACTCACGCACGGCGGTGAGCATCATGAAATTGGTGATGGAGGATGGTTGATGATGACGATGGCGACGGATTCCCCTCTCCGGAGCCCTGAACGGACTCCAGATCAGCCCTCCCGAGAGAGTTTAGGGCTTGGCAGTGGCCCCGTATCGTAAAACGCGATGAATCTTTCTCTCTGATTTTTTTCTCCCCGAACACGAATATATGGAGTTAGAGTTGAGGTCTGTGGAGCTCCAGGGGGCCCATGAGGCAGGGGGCGCGCCCCCCACCCTCGTGGCAAGGGTGTGGGCCCCCTGGCCTTGATTCTTTCGCCAGTATTTTTTATTATTTCCAAAAATAATCTCCGTGGAGTTTCAGGTCATTCCGAGAACTTTTGTTTCTGCACATAAATAACACCATGGCAATTCTGCTGAAAACATCTCAGTCCGGGTTAGTTCCATTCAAATCATGCAAGTTAGAGTCCAAAACAAGGGCGAAAGTGTTTGGAAAAGTAGATACGACGGAGACGTATCAACTCCCCCAAGCTTAAACCTTTGCATGTCCTCAAGCAATTCAGTTGATAAACTGAAAGTGATAAAGAAAAACTTTTACAAACTCTTTTTGCTCTTGTTGTTGTAAATATGTAAAGCCAGCATCCAAGTTTTCAGCAAAGATTATAACTAACCATATTCACGATAACACTTAGGTCTCATGTTTACTCATATCAATAGCATAATCAACTAGCGAGCAATAATAATAAATCTCGGATGACAACACTTTCTCAAAACAATCATAATATGATATAACAAGATGGTATCTCGCTAGCCCTTTCTGAGACCGCAAAACATAAATGCAGAGCACCTTTAAAGATTAAGGCCTGACTAAACATTGTAATTCATGGTAAAAGAGATCCAGTCATAGTCATACCCAATATAAATTAATAGTAATGGATGGAAATGACAGCGGTGCTCTCCAGCTGGTGCTTTTTAATAAGAGGGTGATGACTCAACATAAAAGTAAATGGATAGGCCCTTCGCAGAGGGAAGTAGGGATTTGTAGAGGTGCCAGAGCTCGATTTTGAAACAGAGATAAATAATATTTTGAGCGGCATACTTTCATTGTCAACATAACAACCAAGAGATGGCGATATCTTCCATGCTACACACATTATAGGCGGTTCCCAAACAGAATGGTAAAGTTTATACTCCCACTCCACCAACAAGCATCAATCCATGGCTTGCTCGAAACAACGAGTGCCTCCAACTAACAACAGTCCCGGGGGAGTTTTGTTTGCAATTATTTTGATTTGATTTGCATAAAGCATGGGACTGGGCATCCCGGTGACCAACCATTTTCTCGTGAGTGAGGAGCGGAGTCCACTCCTCTTGAGAATAACCCGCCTAGCATGGAAGATACGGACAGCCCTAGTTCATACATGAGCTATTCGAGCATACAAAACAGAATTTCATTTGAAGGTTTAGAGTTTGGCACATACAAATTTACTTGGAACGGTAGGTAGATACCGCATATAGGAAGTTATAGTGGACTCATATGGAATAACTTTGGGGTTGAAGGAATTGCATGCACAAGCAGTATTCCCGCTTAATACAAGTGAAGGCTAGCAAAAGACTGGGAAGCGACCAACTAGAGAGCGACAACAGTCATGAACATGCATTAAAATTAATGAACATTGAGTGCAAGCATGAGTAGGATATAATCCACCATGAACATAAATATCATGAAGGCTATGTTGATTTGTTTCAACTACATGCATGAACATGTGCCAAGTCAAGTCACTTGAATCATTCAAAGGAGGATACCACCCTATCATACCACATCACAACCATTTTAATAGCATGTTGGCACGCAAGGTAAACCATTATAAACTCCTAGCTAATTAAACATGGCATAAGCAACTATAATCTCTAATTTTCATTGCAAACATGCTTATTCATAATAGGCTGAATTAGGAAAGATGAACTAATCATATTTACAAAACAAGAGAGGTCGAGTTCATACCAGCTTCTCTCATCTCAATCAGTCCATCATATATCGTCATAATTGCCTTTCACTTGCACAGCCGAATGATGTGAATAATAATAATAGTGCACGTGCATTGGACTAAGCTGGAATCTGCCAGCATTCAATAAACAGGAGAAGACAAGGCAATATGGGTTCTTGGTTAAATCAACAATAATGCATATAAGAGCCACTTCAACAATTTCATCATGGTCTTCTCCTCTCGACCCCCAGAGAAAAGAAAAGAAATAAAACTATTTACACGAAAAAGCTCCCAGCAAGCAAAAGAAGAATGGGAAATCTTTTTTTTGGGTTTTCTTATAATTATTACTACTACAGCAAGAAAAGTAAACTAGCTAAAGCTACAACTAATTTTTTTGGTTTTCTTAAGGTTTATCAAACACACAAGAAGAAAGCATAAAAAGGAAAATAAACTAGCATGGATATTACAATGAAAGAGTATGAGCACCGACATCTAGCAATGAGTGTGCGAACATGAATGTAATGTCGGTGAGAAATACGTTCTCCCCCAAGCTTAGGATTTTGGCCTAAGTTGGTCTATTGCCACGGCTGGCTTGGCGGATATCCAAAGTTGTAACTGGGGTCGTACTGAGAAGAAGAAGCCTCTGATTGCCACTGGTTAGCAATCATCTCCGGATCCCACTGGTAATTAGACTGCCTTGGAGGATCAAATTGTGGTTCCGGCTCTGCTCTGTAGCTGATGTAGGGTTCCGGTACGCTCGGATGATCGCTAGCGGAACGAGATACTGGCCTGCAGATAAATCAAACAGGGAAGGAGCAGGTAAGGTAATAGTCTCGGGGTGACTTTTATCAAAGAACAATTTGTATTTAAGCGCCCTTTCCCTATTCTTAACAATAAAATCATGCGCTACCATACTCTTATAATCTAAATAAACAGTAGGCAGCAATTTTTCTTCTTTGTCATAGTGTCTAATAGGTATGTTATAGTATGCAGCAAGGCGTGAAGCATAGACACCTCCAAAGATGGGGCCCTTTGTACGGTTCAGACTTAACCGTTTGGCAATAATAGCGCCCATACTAACAGAGTCATCACGGAATAAAGCATGGAACAAAATAATAATATCAGTAACACTAAGGTTTCCACAGTTTCCGCGACCAATTAAGCAACGACTAGCAAATATTGCAAAGTAGCGTAAAACAGGAAAATGCATGCTAGTGATTCTTGCATCGGAAACCTTCCTAGTTTCCCCTACAATAATAGTATCAATAAACCCATCCACATCTCTACGATGTGGTTCCTCTAAGCTACCCTCGAAAGGTCTTTTGCAAACCCTGCAAAATTCATATAGTGACATCTTCTTAACCACATCATATAAATGAAACTCTACTAAAGGAGGTGATTCCCTAGGATAATAGTAGAAGTTTTGCACAAAAGTATTGGTGCGTAAGAGATACTGTTCGCGTTGGTTGCGGAGGAAGTTGGTGAGGCCCGCATTCTCAGCCAACTCATAAAAATCATCATAAATCCCGGCTCCTCTCAAGAAATCATCGGAAGGCCATTCACATGGCCGAACCTCCGCGGTGTGAGGCAGATTATATTTGGGCCTCTCTGGTTCTTCACTTTGCTTTTCCTTCGAGCTTCGGCTCGATGAGCCCCTCAAAAATCTCTTCATCATTTTCTGAAAATTTCTGAAATTTTTAGTAACTTCAAATAAAAGTGAACCAAGCTCAACAAAATTGATAGCAACTACTCCAACAAGTGCCTAGAGCCTATATCATACATTAGAACTACTTGGAACCATATAAATTTGACATGCAAGCTCAAGAACATGGTCACCTAGGCATCACAAATTTGCAATGAATAAAGCACTAGAACTAAAACTAATTGGACCAATGGAGGAGTCACATACCAAGGAACAATCCCCCAAAGCAGTTTTGTCAGAGGTGCTTTGAGCAAGGAGATCGAAAATCGCAGCAAAATGAGCTAGAACTCGTGCTTGAGCTGGATGGTGATTTTTTTGGGAGGAAGAAGAAGTGTGTGGGTGCAGGAATAAGTGGAGGGGAGCCACCATGGGCCCACGAGGCAGGGGGGCGCGCCCAGGGGGGTGGGCGCGCCCTGGACCCTCGTGGCCAGGTATTGCTCCCCCTGTTGTGTTCTCAGTGCCAGATATTCTCAAATATTCTATAAAAATCATATTTCAATTTCAGGGCATTTGGAGAACTTTTATTTTCGGGGTATTTTTATATTGCACGGATAATTCAGAAAACAGGCAGAAAATACTATTTTTACTTTATTTCAACTAAATAACAAAAGGTAGAGAGAGGGTACAGAAGGTTGTGCTTTCTAAATTCATCCATCTCATGCTCATAAAAGGAATCCACTAACAAGGTTGATCAGGTCTTGTTAACAAACTCATTCCGAATCGCATGAAACCAGAGAAATTTCGAATAACACTATGTTACCTCAACGGGGATATGAACGTCCCCAATAATAAGAATATCACATTTCTTCTTGACAGTAGGAAGAGGAAATTCAAAACCTCCAAAAATAATCGATGGAATTTTTCCAATAGAATTGATACTGTGGACTTGAGGTTGTTTCCTTGGAAAGTGTACCGTATGCTCATTACCATTAACATGGAAAGTGACATTGCCTTTGTTGCAATCAATAACAGCCCCTACAGTATTCAAAAAAGGTCTTCCAATAATAATAGACATACTATCGTCCTCGGGAATATCAAGAATAACAAAGTCCGTTAAAATGGTAACATTTGCAACCACAACAGGCACATCCTCACAAATACCGACAGGTATAGCAGTTGATTTATCATCCATTTGCAAAGATATTTCAGTAGGTGTCAACTTATTCAAATCAAGTCTACGATATAAAGAGAGAGGCATAACACTAACACCGGCTCCAAGATCACATAAAGCAGTTTTAACATAATTTCTTTTAATGGAGCATGGTATAGTGGGTACTCCTGGATCTCCAAGTTTCTTTAGAATTCCACCCTTAAAAGTATAATTAGCAAGCATGGTGGAAATTTCAGCTTCCGGTATCTTTCTTTTATTAGTAACAATTTCTTTCATATACTTAGCATAAGGATTCATTTTGAGCATATCAGTTAAATGCGTACGCAAGAAGATAGGTCTAATCATTTCAGCAAAGCGCTCAAAATCCTCATCATCCTTTTTCTTGGATGGTTTGGGAGGAAATGGCATGGGTTCTGAACCCATGGTTCTCTTTATTTACCGTGTTTCCTAGCAACAAAGTCTCTCTTATCATAACGTTGATTCTTTGATTGTGGGTTATCAAGATCAACAGTAGGTTCAATTTCTACATCATTGTCATTACTAGGTTGAGCATCAACATGAACATCATCATTAACATTATCACTAGGTTCATGCTCCTTACCAGATTGTGTTTCAGCATCAGAAATAGAAATATCATTTGGATTCTCAGGTGTGTCAGCAACAGGTTCACTAGAAGCATGCAAAGTCCTATCATTTTTCTTTTTCTTCTTTTTAGAAGGACTAGGTGCATCTACATTATTTCTTTGATAATCATGCTCAATTCTCTTAGGATGGCCTTCAGGATACAAAGGTTCCTGAGTCATCTTACCAGTTCTAGTAGCCACTCTAACAGCATAATCATTATTCTTACTATTCAATTCATTGAGCAAATCATTCTGAGCCTTAAGTACTTGTTCTACTTGAGTGGTAACCATAGAAGCATGTTTGCTAATGAGTTTAAGTTCACCTTTAACTCTAGACATATAATCACTCAAGTGTTCAAGCATATTGGAATTGTGTTTCAATTGTCTACCAACATGAGCATTGAAGTTTTCTTGTTTGACAATAAAATTATCAAACTCATCTAAGCATTGGCTAGCAGACTTATAACGAGGAATATCACCTTCATCGAATCTATAGAGAGAATTTACCTTTACTACCTGTGTCGGGTTATTAAGACCATGAGTTTCTTCAATAGGTAATGGATTAAGATCATATATTTCTTCAACAGGCGGTAAATTAAGACCATGTATTTCTTCAATAGGAGGTAAATTCTTAACATCTTCAGCTTTAATACCCTTTTCTTTCATAGATTTGTTTGCCTCTTGCATATCTTCAGGACTGAGAAATAGAACACCCCTTTTCTTCGGAGTTGGCTTAGGAGTTGGTTCAGGAAGTGTCCAATTATTTTCATTTGTCAACATATTATTCAATAGAATTTCCGCTTCATCTGGTGTTCTTTCCCTGAAAACAGAACCAGCACAACTATCCAGGTGGTCTCTGGAAGCATCGGTTAGTCCATTATAAAAGATATCAAGTATTTCATTTTTCTTGAGAGGATGATCAGGCAAAGCATTAAGTAATTGGATAAGACTCCCCCAAGCTTGTGGGAGACTCTCTTCTTCAATTTGCACAAAATTATATATATATATCCCTTAAAGCAGCTTGTTTCTTATGAGCAGGGAAATATTTAGTAGAGAAGTAATAAATCATATCCTGGGGACTACGCACACAACCAGGATCAAGAGAATTAAACCATATCTTAGCATCACCCTTTAATGAGAACAGAAATATTTTAAGTATATAAAAGTAGCGAGTTCTCTCATCATTAGTGAACAGGGTGGCCATATCATTTAATTTAGTAAGATGTGCCACACCAGTTTCAGATTCATAGCCATAAAAAGGATCAGACTCAACCAAAGTAATTATATCAGGATCAATAGAGAATTCATAATCCTTATCAGTAACAAAGATAGGTGAAGTAGCATAAGTAGGATCATATTTCATTCTAGCATTCAGAGTTTTTTGTTTAAGCTTAGCTAATAATTTCTTAAGATCACTTCTATCATTGCAAGCAAAAAAGTCTCTAGCAGTTTCTTCATCCATAACATAGCCCTCAGGCACAACAGGCAATTCATATTTATTGGGAGAGTCTTCATTTTCACTTTCATCAATATTATCAGTTTCAATAATTTCATTCTCTCTAGCCCTAGCAAGTTGTTCATCAAGAAATTCACCAAGTGGCACAGTAGTGTCAAGCATAGAAGTAGTTTCATCATAAGTATCATGCATAGCAGAAGTAGCATCATCAATAACATGCGACATATTAGAATTAGTAGCAGAAGCAGGTTTAGGTGTCGCAAGCTTACTCAAAACAGAAGGTGAATCAAGTGTAGAGCTAGATGGCAGTTCCTTACCTCCCCTCGTAGTTGAGGGATAAATTTTTGTTTTCTCGTGTTTCAAGTTCTTCCTAGTGACCAGCAGATATAAATCCCAAGTGACTCAGAGAATAGAGCTATGCTCCCCGGCAACGGCGCCAGAAAATAGTCTTGATAACCCACAAGTATAGGGGATCGCAACAGTTTTTGAGGGTAGAGTATTCAACCCAAATTTATTGATTCGACACAAGGGGAGCCAAAGAATATTATCAAGTATTAGCAACTGAGTTGTCAATTCAGCCACACCTGGATAACTTAATACCTGCAGCAAAGTATTTAGTAGCAAAGTAGTATGGTAGTAACGGTAACAGTAGCAAAAGTAATATTTTTGGGTTTTGTAGTGATTGTAACAGTAGCAACGGAAAAGTAAATAAGCGGAGAACAATATGTGAAAAGCTCGTAGGCATTGGATCGGTGATGGAGAATTATGCCGGCTGTGGTTCATCATGTAACAGTCATAACATAGGGTGACACAGAACTAGCTCCAATTCATCAATGTAATGTAGGCATGTGTTCCGAATATAGTCATACATGCTTATGGAAAAGAACTTGCATGACATCTTTTGTCCTACCCTCCCGTGGCAGCGGGGTCCTAGCGGAAACTAAGGGATATTAAGGCCTCCTTTTAATAGAGTACCGGACCAAAGCATTAACACATAGTGAATACATGAACTCCTCAAACTACGGTCATCACCGGGAGTGGTCCCGATTATTGTCACTTCGGGGTTGCCGGATCATAACACATAGTAGGTGACTATAGACTTGCAAGATAGGATCAAGAACTCACATATATTCATGAAAACATAATAGGTTCAGATCTGAAATCATGGCACTCGGGCCCTAGTGACAAGCATTAAGCATAGCAAAGTCATAGCAACATCAATCTCAGAACATAGTGGATACTAGGGATCAAACCCTAACAAAACTAACTCGATTACATGATAAATCTCATCCAACCCATCATCGTCCAGCAAGCCTACGATGGAATTACTCACGCACGGCGGTGAGCATCATGAAATTGGTGATGGAGGATGGTTGATGATGACGATGGCGACGGATTCCCCTCTCCGGAGCCCCGAACGGACTCCAGATCAGCCCTCCCGAGAGAGTTTAGGGCTTGGCGGCGGCTCCGTATTGTAAAACGCGATGAATCTTTCTCTCTGATTTTTTCTCCCCGAACACGAATATATGGAGTTGGAGTTGAGGTCAGTGGAGCTCCAGGGGTCCCACGAGGCAGGGGGCGCGCCTAGGGGGCAGGCGCGCCCCCCACCCTCGTGGCAAGGGTGTGGGCCCCCTGGCCTTGATTCTTTCGCCGGTATTTTTTTTATTTCCAAAAATAATCTCCGTGGAGTTTCAGGTCATTCCGAGAAATTTTGTTTCTGCACATAAATAACACCATGGCAATTCTGCTGAAAACAGCGTCAGTCCGGGTTAGTTCCATTCAAATCATGCAAGTTAGAGTCCAAAACAAGGGCAAAAGTGTTTGGAAAAGCAGATACGACGGAGACGTATCAGTAGCGATAGTCGTAGAAACAATAGTTGGCGAGATAACAACGATGCTATGATGGAGATCAAGGTGTCGCGCCGGTGACGATGGTGATCATGACGGTGCTTTGAAGATGGAGATCGAAGGCACAAGATGATGATGGCCATATCATATCACTTATATTGATTGCATGTGATGTTTATCTTTTATGCATCTTATTTTGCTTTGATTGACGGTAGCATTATAAGATGATCTCTCACTAAATTTCAAGGTACAAGTGTTTTCTTTGAGTATGCACTGTTGCGAAAGTTCGTCGTGCCAAGAGACCACGTGATGATCGAGTGTGATAAGCTCTACGTTCACATACAACGTGTGCAAGCCAGTTTTGCACACGCAGAATACTCGGGTTAAACTAGACGAGCCTAGCATATGCAGATATGGCCTCGGAACACTGAGACCGAAAGGTCGAGCGTGAATCATATAGTAGATATGATCAACATAGTGATGTTCACCATTGAAAACTACTCCATCTCACGTGATGATCGGACATGGTTTAGTTGATTTGGATCACGTGATCACATAGATGATTAGAGGGATGTCTATCTAAGTGGGAGTTCTTAAGTAATATGATTAATTGAACTTTAATTTATCATGAACTTAGTACCTGATAGTATTTTGCATGTCTATGTTGTTGTAGATCAATGGCCCGTGCTACTATTCCTTTGAATTTTAATGCGTTCCTTGAGAAAGCTAAGTTGAAAGATGATGGTAGCAATTACACGGACTGGGTCCGTAACTTGAGGATTATCCTCATTGTTGCACAGAAGAATTACGTCGTGGAAGCACCGTTGGGTGCCAGGCCTGCTGCAGATGCTACTGATGACGTTAAGAATGTCTGGCAGAGCAAAGCTGATGACTACTCGATAGTTCAGTGTGCCATGCTTTACGGCTTAGAACCGGGACTTCAACGACGTTTTGAACGTCATGGAGCATATGAGATGTTCCAGGAGTTGAAGTTAATATTTCAAGCAAATGCCCGGATTGAGAGATATGAAGTCTCCAATAAGTTCTACAGCTGCAAGATGGAGGAGAATAGTTCTGTCAGTGAACATATACTCAAAATGTCTGGGTATAACAATCACTTGATTCAACTAGGAGTTAATCTTCCTGATGATAGTGTCATTGACAGAATTCTTCAATCACTGCCACCAAGCTACAAGAGCTTCATGATGAACTATAACATGCAAGGGATAGATAAGAGAATTCCCAAGCTCTTCACAATGCTAAAGGCTGCGGAGGTAGAAATCAAGAAGGAGCATCAAGTGTTGATGGTCAACAGGACCACCAGTTTCAAGAAAAAGGGTAAAGGGAAGAAGGGGAACTTCAAGAAGAACGGCAAGCAAGTTGCTGCTCAAGTGAAGAAGCCCAAGTCTGGACCTAAGCCTGAGACTGAGTGCTTCTACTACAAAGGGACTAGTCACTGGAAGCGGAACTTCCCCAAGTATTTAGCGTATAAGAAGGATGGCAAGGTGAACAAAGGTATATGTGATATACATATTATTGATGTGTACCTTACTAATGCTCGCAGTAGCAACTGGGTATTTGATACTGGTTCTGTTGCTAATATTTGCAACTTGAAATAGGGACTACGGATTAAGCGAAGATTGGCTAAGGACGAGGTGACGATGCGCGTGGGAAATGGTTCCAAAGTCGATGTGATCGCCGTCGGCACGCTACCTCTACATCTACCTTCGGGATTAGTTTTAGACCTAAATAATTGTTATTTGGTGCCAGCTTGAGCATGAACATTATATCTGGATCTTGTTTGATGCGAGACGGTTATTCATTTAAATCTGAGAATAATGGTTGTTCCATTTATATGAGTAATATCTTTTATGGTCATGCACCCTTGAAGAGTGGTCTATTTTTGTTAAATCTCGATAGTAGTGATACACATATTCATAATATTAAAGCCAAAAGATGCAGAGTTGATAATGATAGTGCAACTTATTTGTGGCACTGCCGTTTGGGTCATATTGTTGTAAAGCGCATGAAGAAACTCCATTCTGATGGACTTTTGGAATCACTTTATTATGAATCACTTGGTACTTGCGAACCATGCCTCATGGGCAAGATGACTAAAACTCCGTTCTCCGGAACAATGGTGCGAGCAACAGATTTATTGGAAATCATGCATACTGATGTATGTGGTCCGATGAATATTGAGGCTCGTGGCGGGTATCGTTATTTTCTCACCTTCACAGATGATTTAAGCAGATATGGGTATATCTACTTAATGAAACATAAGTCTGAAACATTTGAAAAGTTCAAAGAATTTCAGAGTGAAGTGGAAAATCATCGTAACAAGAAAATAAATTTTCTACGATCTGATCGTGGAGGTGAATATTTGAGTTACGAGTTTGGTCTTCATTTAAAACAATGCGGAATAGTTTCGCAACTCACGCCACTCGGAACACCACAACGTAATGGTGTGTTCGAACATCGTAACCGCACTTTATTAGATATGGTGCGATCTATGATGTCTCTTACTGATTTACCGCTATCGTTTTGGGGTTATGCTTTAGAGACGGCTGCATTCACGTTAAATAGGGCACCATCTAAATCCGTTGAGACGACGCCGTATGAACTGTGGTTTGGCAAGAAACCAAAGTTGTCGTTAGTTTTGGGGCTGTGATGCTGATGTGAAAAAGCTTCAACCTGATAAGCTCGAACCCAAATCGGAGAAATGTGTCTTCATAGGATCCTTTCTAGAATGGATCCTTTCTAGAGAAGGAGTTTCTCTCGAAAGAAGTGAGTGGGAGGAAAGTAGAACTTGATGAGGTAACTGTACCTGCTCCCTTATTGGAAAGTAATTCATCACAGAAATCAGTTCCTGTGATCCCTACACCAATTAGTGAGGAAGCTAATGATAATGATCATGAAAATTCAGATCAAGTTACTATCGAACCTCGTAGGTCAACCAGAGTAAGATCCGCACCAGAGTGGTACGGTAATCATGTTCTGGAGGTCATGTTACTAGACCATGATGAACCTACGAACTATGAGGAAGCGATGATGAGCCCAGATTCCGCGAAATGGCTTGAGGCCATGAAATCTGAGATGGGATCCATGTATGAGAATAAAGTGTGGAGTTTGGTTGACCTGCCCGTTGATTGGCAAGTCATAGAGAATAAATGGATTTTCAAGAGAAGATTAACGCTGACGGTAATGTTACTGTCTACAAAGCTCGACTTGTCGCGAAAGGTTTTCGACAAGTTCAAGGAGTTGACTACGATGAGACCTTCTCACCCGTAGCGATGCTTAAGTCTGTCCGAATCATGTTAGTAATTGCTGCATTTTATGATTATAAAATTTGGCAAATGGATGTAAAGACTGCATTCCTGAATGGATTTCTGGAAGAAGAGTTGTATATGATGCGACCTGAAGGTTTTATCGATCCAAATTGTGCTAACAATGTGTGCAAGCTCCAGCGATCCATTTATGGATTGGTGCAAGCCTCTCGGAGTTGGAATAAACGTTTTGATAGTGTGATCAAAGCATATGGTTTTATACAGACTTTTGGAGAAGCCTGTATTTACAAGAAAGTGAGTGGGAGCTCTGTAGCATTTCTAATATTATATGTGGATGACATATTGTTGATTGGAAATAATATAGAATTTCTAGATAGCATAAAAGGATACTTGAACAAGAGTTTTTCAATGAAAGACCTCGGTGAAGCTGCTTATATATTGGGCATCAAGATCTATAGAGATAGATCAAGACGCTTAATTGGACTTTCACAAAGCACATACCTTGATAAAGTTTTGAAGAAGTTCAAAATGGATCAAGCAAAGAAAGGATTCTTGCCTGTGTTACAAGGTGTGAAGTTGAGTCAGACTCAATCCCCGACCACTGCAGAAGATAGGGAGAAAATGAAAGATATTCCCTATGCTTCAACCATAGGCTCTATCATGTATGCGATGCTGTGTACCAGACCTGATGTGTGCCTTGCTATTAGTTTAGCAAGGAGGTACCAAAGTAATCCAGGAGTGGATCACTGGACAGCGGTCAAGAACATCCTGAAATACCCGAAAAGGACTAAGGATATGTTTCTCGTTTATGGAGGTGACAAAGAGCTCGTCGTAAATGGTTACGTCAATGCAAGCTTTGACACTGATCCGGATGACTCTAAGTCACAAACCGGATATGTATTTATATTGAACAGTGGAGCTGTAAGTTGGTGCAGTTCTAAGCAAAGCGTCGTGGCGGGATCTACGTGTGAAGCGGAGTACATAGCTGCCTCGGAAGCAGCAAATGAAGGAGTCTGGATGAAGGAGTTCATATCCGATCTAGGTGTCATACCTAGTGCATCGGGTCCAATGAAAATCTTTTGTGACAATACTGGTGCAATTGCCTTGGCAAAGGAATCCAGATTTCACAAGAGAACCAAGCACATCAAGAGACGCTTCAATTCCATCCGCGATCAAGTCAAGGAGGGAGACATAGAGATTTGCAAGATACATACGGATCTGAATGTTGCAGACCCGCTGACTAAACCTCTCTCACGAGCAAAACATGGTCAGCACCAAGACTCCATGGGTGTTAGAATCATTACTGTGTAATCTAGATTATTGACTTTAGTGCAAGTGGGAGACTGAAGGAAATATGCCCTAGAGGCAATAATAAAGTCGTTATTTATATTTCCTTATATCATGATAAATGTTTATCATTCATGCTAGAATTTTATTAACCCGAAACTTAGTACATGTGTGAATACATAGACAAACAGAGTGTCACTGGTATGCCTCTACTTGACTAGCTCGTTAATCAAAGATGGTTAAGTTTCCTAGCCATAGACATGAGTTGTCATTTGATGAACGGGATCACATCATTAAGAGAATGATGTGATTGACTTGACCCATTCCGTTAGCTTAGCACTTGATCGTTTTGTATGTTGCTATTGCTTTCTTCATGACTTATACATGTTCCTATGACTATGAGATTATGCAACTCCCTGAATACCGGAGGAACACTTTGTGTTCTACCAAACGTCACAACATAACTGGGTGATTATAAAGGTGCTCTATAGGTGTCTCCGATGGTGTTTGTTGAGTTGTCATAGATCGAGATTAGGATTTGTCACTCCGATTATCGGAGAGGTATCTCTGGGCCCTCTCGGTAATGCACATCACTATAAGCCTTGCAAGCAATGTGACTAATGAGTTAGTTACGGGATGATGCATTACGGAACGAGTAAAGAGACTTGCCGGTAACGAGATTGAACTAGGTATTGAGATACCGACGATCGAACCTCGGGCAAGTAACATACTGATGACAAAGGGAACAACGTATGTTGTTATGCGGTTTGACCGATAAAGATCTTCGTAGAATATGTGGGAGCCAATATGAGCATCCAGGTTCCGCTATTGGTTATTGACCGGAGACGTGTCTCGGTCATGTCTACATAGTTCTCGAACCCGTAGGGTCCGCACGCTTAACGTTCGGTGACGATCAGTATTATGATTTTATGTGGCTTGATGTACCGAAGGTAGTTCGGAGTCCCGGATATGATCATGTACATGACGAGGAGTCTCGAAATGGTCGAGACATAAAGATCGTTATATTGGACGACTATGTTTGGACATCAGAATGGTTCCGGGTGAGTTCGGGCATATACCGGAGTACCGGGAGGTTACCGGAACCCCCCGGGAGTTATATGGGCCTTATTGGGCCATAGTGGGAGAGAAGAGAGGGAGTCATAGGAGGGGGCGCGCCCCCCTCAAGCCCAATCTGAATTGGGTGGGGGCCGGCCCCCCCTTTCCTTTCCCCTCTCCCCCTTCCTTCACTCCTAGTCCAACTAGGGAAGGGGCGGAATCCTACTCCCGGTGGGAGTAGGACTCCCCATGGGGCGCGCCATAGGAGGGCCGGCCCTCCCCCTCCTCCACTCCTTTATATACGGAGGAGGGGGGCACCCCATAGACATACAAGTTGATTATTGATCTCTTAGCCGTGTGTGGTGCCCCCCTCCACCATAATCCACCTCGGTCATATTGTTGCAGTGCTTAGGCGAAGCCCTGCGCCGGTAGCTTCATCATCACCATCATCACGCCGTCGTGCTGACGAAACTCTTCCTCGACACTCTGCTGGATCATGAGTTCGTGGGACGTCATCGAGCTGAACGTGTGCTGAACTCGGAGGTGCCGTGCGTTCGGTACTTGGATCGGTCGGATCGTGAAGACGTACGAGTACATCAACCGCGTTGATAAAACGCTTCCGCTTACAGTCTACGAGGGTACGTGGACAACACTCTCCCGCTTGTTGCTATGCATCACCATAATCTTGCGTGTGCGTAGGAAATTTTTGAAATTACTGCGTTCCCAACATTATATGCTTATTCTTGCATATGTGAAAAATGAAGTTTCGTTGTAATTTATATGAAATTTTTTCCATTATTTTTTATTATTATATATTATTTTTTATACTTAATGGGTAATACCAATACCATTAACTCATTCCTTATTATAAAACTTCATTATTTTGATTTGTTTTAGTTTTCATTTAATTTGTAAGGGTAATACCAATGCCACTAATTCATTCATTCTTATGTTTTTTTGTGAAAATACAACTATTATATGCTTATTGATGCATATATAAAAAATGCAGTTTGCTTGTAATTTATGTGCAAATTTTGTCATTAGGCGTACTAATTATTTTTATTTTTTATACTTAAAGAGTAATACCAATGTCATCAACTCATTCCTTCTTACAAAAGTTTATTATTTTGATTTGTTTTAGTTTTTATTTAATTTTAAAGGGTAATGCCTATGACACTAAGGCCTTGTACATTGCAGGGTACTTAGAGGAGGTGCTTAGAGAAATAAGTCGATATTTTTTTAAGCACCGGTGCTATTTGTAGAGGGTAGACGCTTAATTAGGCGTCTCTGCTGTAGAAATAGTCATTGCTGCTTAAAAATGGTTTATTTTTCTAAGCACCTACAATTGTACAAGGCCTAATTCATTCATTCTTAGATTTTCTGTTAAAATACCACTATTATATACTAATTGTTGCATATTATAAAAAACACATTTTATGTGTAAATTATGTGCAGATTTTTTTTAAAACTTGGACAATGGGAGGGTATAAACTTGTACTACACAAACATTAGATATATCTATGCAAACAACAAGTATGGCCAACACAAGAATAAAGAGGAGAGGGATGGACGAATTATACCTTCTAGTTGACCAAGTCATAGCCGCAACGACGACGTTGACAGTCTCCTCGACAACCTTCTTCTTAGCAGCGTTCTTCTTGGCTTCAGTTGACATGGTGATGTCGATGGTGACGGGGACGTAGACGAAGTAGTGGACGAAGACAACATCAGCGAGCAGTCATAGGAGATGGTCCATAAAAACCTGGCCGCCCTTCTCTTGGTGCAGGATCGTAAACGGCGGGTTTTCGGAGGCCTGGTCTCCCATATAGACGTGCACATGGTGGGCGGGATGGGATCGTTGACAGTAGTAGCAACGAGCATAACGATGGTGGGTAGTGCGCGAGGAGATATAGCAGATGCGATCTGATCTGGGTTACGCCTAGGGTTATCGAGGCCTCCAATATATAGTCCCTCGTGGTAGGGAGGCGTGTGCTGGACCCACACCCAAGTTGGCAACAACCCATGATCTGATGTCTCAAATTTGTGGTGTGGTCGTAAATGACTCGTATAATTACAAATTAATTATTTGTTCATGCCTAGCAAAAAGGCGGGCGGTGAAGGAGGAGCGCGGGGGAACCACTCCTATTCTCAAACTCCAATAGTACTTGGAAGAGAAACACTTATAAAAAGGGTCTAAGCTCTCCTCCACTTGTGAGGTGGGAATCAACTTTCCAGCATCATGTCATGACACTCGTATGGGCCCTTAGAGAATATTCAAAAATTGTTTCATGGACCTAAAGCCTTGTTGGGGAACGTAGTAATTTCAAAACTTTCCTACGCACACGCAAGATCATGGTGATGCATAGCAACGAGCGGGAGAGTGTTGTCCACGTACCCTCATAGACCGTAAGCGGAAGCGTTATGACAATGCGGTTGATGTAGTCGTACGTCTTCACGATCCGACCGATCCAAGTACCGAACGCACGGCACCTCCGAGTTCAGCACACGTTCAGCTCGATGACGTCCCTCGAACTCATGATCCAGCAGAGCTTCGAGGGAGAGTTATGTCAGCACGACGGCGTGATGATGATGATGATGATGCTACCGACACAGGGCTTCGCCTAAGCACCGCTACGATATGACCGAGGTGGATTATGGTGGAGGGGGGCACCGCACACGGCTAAAAGATCAACTGATCAACTTGTGTGTCTATGGGGTGCCCCCTTCCCCCGTATATAAAGGAGTGGAGAAGGGGGAGGGGCCGGCCCTCCTAGGCGCGCCCCAAGGGGAGTCCTACTCCCACCGGGAGTTGGACTCCAACCCTTCCAAGAGTAGGAGTAGGAGAGAGGGAAAGAGGAGAGAAGGGAAAGGAAAGGGGGGTGCCGCCCCCCCCCCCCACCTTGTCCAATTCAGACTAGAGGGGGAGGGGCCGCGCGGCCTGTCCTGGCCGCCCCTCCTCTTCTCCACTAAGGCCCAATAGGCCCATTACACTCCCCGGGGGGTTCCGGTAACCCCCTGGTACTCCGGTATTTGTCCGAACTTGCCCGGAACACTTCCAAAGTCCAAACATAGTCATCCAATATATCGATCTTTGTGTCTCGACCATTTCGAGACTCCTCGTCATGTCCGTGATCATATACGGGACTCCGAACTACCTTCGGTACATCAAAACACATAAACTCATATTACCGATCGTCACCGAACGTTAAGCGTGTGGACCCTACGGGTTCGAGAACTATGTAGACATGACCGATACTCATTTCCGGTCAATAACCAATAGCGGAACCTAGATGCTCATATTGGCTCCTACATATTCTACGAAGATCTTTATCGGTCAAACCGCATAACAACATACGTTGTTCCCTTTGTCATCGGTATGTTACTTGCCCGAGATTCGATTGTCGGTATCTCAATACCTAGTTCAATCTCGTTACCGGCAAGTCTCTTTACTCGTTCCGTAATACATCATCCCGCAACTAACTCATTAGTTGCATTGCTTGCAATGCTTATAGTGATGTGCATTACCGAGAGGGCCCAGAGATGCCTCTCCGAAAATCGGAGTGACAAATCCTAATCTCGATCTATGCCAACTCAACAAGTACCATCGGAGATACCTGTAGAGCACCTTTATAATCACCCAGTTACGTTGTGACGTTTGGTAGCACACAAAGTGTTCCTCCGGTATTCGGGAGTTGCATAATCTCATAGTCATAGGAACATGTATAAGTCATGAAGAAAGCAATAGCAA
This sequence comes from Triticum aestivum, assembly GCF_018294505.1. Classification (NCBI taxonomy): domain Eukaryota; kingdom Viridiplantae; phylum Streptophyta; class Magnoliopsida; order Poales; family Poaceae; genus Triticum; species Triticum aestivum. Next base: position 372,833,540 of record NC_057811.1, read on the forward strand.
CATACTAAACGGTCAAATGCTAAGCTAATGTAATGGGTCAAGTCAATCACATCATTCTCTAATGATGTGATCCCGTTGATCAAATGAAAACTCATGTCTATGGCTAGGAAACTTAACCATCTTTGATTCAACGAGCTAGTCAAGTAGAGGCATACTAGTGACACTCTGTTTGTCTATGTATTCACACATGTACTAAGTTTCCGGTTAATACAATTCTAGCATGAATAATAAACATTTATCATGATATAAGGAAATATAAATAACAACTTTATTATTGCCTCTAGGGCATATTTCCTTCAGTCTCCCACTTGCACTAGAGTCAATAATCTAGTTCACATCATGTGATTTAACACCAACAGTTCACATCACCATGTCATTAACACCCATAGTTCACATAGACATGTGACCAATACTCAAAGGGTCTACTAGAGTCAGTAATCTTAGTTCACATCGCCATGTGATTATCACCCAAAGAGTACTAAGGTGTGATCATGTTTTGGTTGTGAGAGAATTTTAGTCAACGGGTCTGCCATATTCAGATCCATATGTATTTTGCAAATTTCTATGTCAACAATGCTCTGCACGGAGCTACTCTAGCTAATTGCTCCCACTTTCAATATGTATCCAGATTGAGACTTAGAGTCATCTGGATCAGTGTCAAAACTTGCATCAACGTAACCCTTTACGACGAACCTTTTGTCACCTCCATAATCGAGAAACATATCCTTATTCTACTAAGGATAATTTTGACCGCTGTTTAGTGATCTACTCCTAGATCACTATTGTACTCCCTTGCCAAACTCAGTGTAGGGTATACAATAGATCTGGTACACAGCATGGCATACTTTATAGAACCTATGGCTGAGTCATAGGGAATGACTTTCGTTCTCTTTCTATCTTCTGCCGTGGTCGGGCTTTGAGTCTTACTCAATTTCACACCTTATAACACAGGCAAGAACTCTTTCTTTGACTGTTCCATTTTGAACTACTTTAAAATCTTGTCGAGGTATGTACTCATTGAAAAAACTTATCAAGTGTCTTGATCTATCTCTATAGATCTTGATGCTCAATATGTAAGCAGCTTCACCGAGGTCTTTCTTTGAAAAACTCCTTTCAAATACTCCTTTATGCTTTCCAGAAAATTCTACATTATTTTCGATCAACAATATGTCATTCACATATATTTATCAGAAATGATGTAGTGCTCCCACTCACTTTCTTGTAAATACAAGCTTCACCGCAAGTCTGTATAAAAATATATGCTTTGATCAACTCATCAAAGTGTATATTCCAACTCCGAGATGCTTGCACCAGTCCATAGATGGATCGCTGGAGCTTGCACATTTTGTTAGCGCCTTTAGGATCGACAAAACCTTCTGGTTGCATCATATACAACTCTTCTTTAAGAAATCCATTAAGGAATGGAGTTTTGACATCCAGTTGCCAGATTTCATAAAATGTGGCAATTTGCTAACATGATTCGGATAGACTTAAGCATCGCTATGAGTAAGAAAATCTCATCGTAGTCAACACCTTGAACTTTGTCAAAACCTTTTTCGACAAGTCTAGCTTTGTAGATAGTAACACTACTATCAGCGTCCGTATTTCTCTTGAAGATCCATTTATTTTCTATGGCTTGCCGATCATCGAGCAAGTCAACCAAAGTCCACACTTTGTTCTCATACATGGATCCCATCTCAGATTTCATGGCCTCAAGCCATTTCGTGGAATCTGGGCTCATAATCGCTTCCTCATAGTTCGTAGGTTCGTCATGGTCAAGTAACATGACCTCCAGAACAGGATTACCGTACCACTCTGGTGCGGATCTCACTCTGGTTGACCTACGAGGTTCGGTAGTAACTTGATCTGAAGTTACATGATCATCATCATTAGCTTCCTCACTAATTGGTGTAGGAGTCACAGGAACAGATTTCTGTGATGAACTACTTTCCAATAAGGGAGCAGGTACGGTTACCTTATCAAGTTCTACTTTCCTCCCACTCACTTCTTTCGAAAGAAAACTCCTTCTCTAGAAAGGATCCATTCTTAGCAACGGATATCTTGCCTTCGGATCTGTGATAGAAGGTGTACCCAACAGTTACTTTTGGGTATCCTATGAAGACGCACTTCTCCGACTTGGGTTTGAGCTTATCAAGATGAAACTTTTTCACATAAGCATCGCAACCCCAAACTTTAAGAAGCGACAGCTTAGGTTTCTTGCTAAACCACAATTCGTACGGTGTCATCTCAACGAATTTAGATGGTGCCCTTTTTAACGTGAATGCAGCTGTCTCTAATGCATAACCCCAAAATGATAGTGGTAAATCGGTAAGAAACATCATAGATTGCACCATATCTAATAAAGTACGGTTACGATGTTCGGACACACCATTACGCTGTGGTGTTCCAGGTGGCGTGAGTTGCGAAACTATTCCGCATTGTTTCAAATGAAGACCAAACTCGTAACTCAAATATTCTCCTCCACGATCAGATCGTAGAAACTTTATTTTCTTGTTACGATGATTTTCCACTTCACTCTGAAATTATATGAACTTTTCAAATGTTTCAGACTTATGTTTCACCAAGTAGATATACCCATATCTGCTCAAATCATCCGTGAAGGTCAGAAAATAACGATACCCGCCACGAGCCTCAACACTCATCGGATCGCATACATCCGTATGTCTTATTTCCAATAAGTCAGTTGCTCACTCCATTGTTCTAGAGAACGGAGTCTTAGTCATCTTTCCCATAAGGCATGGTTCGCAAGTATCAAGTGATTCATAATCAAGTGATTCCAAAATCCCATCAGCATGGAGTTTCTTCATGCACTTTACACCAATATGACCTAAACGGCAGTGCCACATAAGTTGCACTATCATTATTAACTTTGCATCTTTTGGCTTCAATATTATGAATATGTGTATCACTACGATCGAGATCCAACAAACCATTTTCATTGGGTGTATGACCATAGAAGGTTTTATTCATGTAAACAGAACAACAATTATTCTCTAACTTAAATGAATAACCGTATTGCAATAAACATGATCAAATCATATTCATGCTCAACGCAAACACCAAATAACACTTATTTAGGTTCAACACTAATCCCGAAAGTATAGGGAGTTTGCGATGATGATCATATCAATCTTGGAACTACTTCCAACACACATCGTCACCTCGCCCTTAACTAGTTTCTGTTCATTCTGCAACTCCCGTTTTGAGTTACTACTCTTAGCAATTGAACAAGTATCAAATGCCAAGGGGTTGCTATAAACACTAGTAAAGTACACATCAATAACATGTATATCCAATATACCTTTGTTCACTTTGCCATCCTTCTTATCCGCCAAGTATCTAGGGCAGTTCCACTTCCAGTGACCATTTCCTTTGCAGTAGAAGCACTCAGTTTCAGGCTTGGGTCTAGCTTTGGGTTTCTTCACGGGAGCAACTTGCTTGCCGTTCTTTTTGAAGTTCCCCTTCTTCCCTTTGCCCTTTTCTTGAAACTAGTGGTCTTGTCAACCATCAACACTTGATGCTTTTCTTGATTTCTACCTTCGTCGATTTCAGCATCACAAAGAGCTTGGGAATCGTTTCCGTTATCCCTTGCATATTATAGTTCATCACGAAGTTCTAGTAACTTGGTGATAGTGACTAGAGAACTCTGTCAATCACTATCTTATCTGGAAGATTAACTCCCACTTGATTCAAGTGATTGTAGTACTCATACATTCTGAGCACATGCTCACTAGCTGAGCTATTCTCCTCCATCTTGTAGGCAAAGTACTTGTCAAAGGTCTCATACCTTTCGACATGGCCATGAGTTTAAAATACTAATTTCAACTCTTGGAACATCTCATATGCTCCATGGCGTTTCAAAAACGTCTTTGAAGCCCCGATTCTAAGCCGTAAAGCATGGTGCACTAAACTATCAAGTAGTCATCATATCGAGCTTGCCAAACGTTCATAACGTCTGCATTTGCTCCTGCAATCGGTCTGTCACCTAGCGGTGCATCAAGGACATAATTCTCCTATGCAGCAATGAGAATAATCCTCAGATCATGGATCCAATCCGCATCATTGCTACTAACATCTTTCAACTTAGTTTTCTCTAGGAACATATCAAAAATAAAACAGGGGAGCTAAACGCGAGCTATTGATCTACAACATATATATGCTAATACTACCAGGACTAAGTTCATGATAAATTAAAGTTCAATTAATCATATTACTTAAGAACTCCCACTTAGATAGACATCCCTCTAGTCATCTAAATGATCACGTGATCCAAATCAACTAAACCTTGTCCGATCATCACGTGAGATGGAGTAGTTTTCAATGGTGAACATCACTATGTTGATCATATCTACTATATGATTCACGCTCGACATTTTGGTCTCTAGTGTTCCGAGGCCATATCTGCATATGCTAGGCTCATCAAGTTTAACCCGAGTATTCCGCGTGTGCAAAACTGGCTTGCACCCGTTGTATGTGAACGTAGAGCTTATCACACCCGATCATCACGTGGTGTCTCAGCACGAAGAACTGTAGCAACGGTGCATACTCAGGGAGAACACTTATACCTTGAAATTTATTGAGAGATCATCTTATAATGCTACCGTCGAACTAAGCAAAATAAGATGCATAAAGGATAAACATCACATGCAATCAATATAAGTGATATGATATGGCCATCATCATCTTGTGCCTTTGATCTCCATCTCCAAAGCACCGTCATGATCACCATCGTCACCGGCGCGTCACCTTGATCTCCATCGTAGCATCGTTGTCGTCTCGCCAACTATTGCTTCTACGACTATCGCTACCGCTTAGTGATAAAGTAAAGCAATTACATGGCGATTGCATTTCATACAATAAAGCGACAACCATATGGCTCCTGCCAGTTGTTGATAACTCTGTTACAAAACATGATCATCTCATACAATAAAATTAAGCATCATATCTTGACCATATCACATCACAACATGCCCTGCAAAAACAAGTTAGACGTCCTCTACTTTGTTGTTCGCAAGTTTTACGTGGCTGCTACGGGCTGAGCAAGAACCGTTCTTACCTACGCATCAAAACCACAACGTTATTTCGTCAAGTATGTGCTATTTTAACCTTCAACAAGGATTGGGTGTAGCCACACTCGATTCAACTAAAGTTGGAGAAACTGACACCCGCCAGCCACCTGTGTGCGAAGCACGTCGGTAGAACCAGTCTCGCGTAAGCGTACGCGTAATGTCGGACCGAGCCGCTTCATCCAACAGTACCACCGAATCAAAGTATGACATGCTGGTAAGAAGTATGACTAGTATCACCCACAACTCACTTGTGTTCTACTCGTGCATATAACATCTACGCATAAACCTGGCTCGGATGCCACTGTTGGCGAACGTAGTAATTTCAAAAATTTCCTATGCACACGCAAGATCATGGTGGTGCATAGCAACGAGCGGGAGAGTGTTGTCCACATACCCTCGTAGACCGTAAGCGGAAGCGTTATGACAACGCGGTTGATGTAGTCATACATCTTCACGATCCGACCGATCCAAGTACCGAACGCACGGCACCTCCGAGTTCAGCACACATTCAGCTCGATGACGTCCCTCAAACTCACGATCCAGCAGAGCTTCGAGGTAGAGTTCCGTCAGCACGACGGCGTGATGATGATGATGATAATTCTACCGACGCAGGGCTTCGCCTAAGCACCGCTACGATATGACCGAGGTGGATTATGGTGGAGGGGGGCACCGCACACGGGTACAAGATCAACTGATCAACTTGTGTGTCTATGGGGTGGCCCCTTCCCCCATATATAAAGGAGTGGAGGAGGGGGAGGGGCCGGCCCTCCTAGGCGCGCCCCAAGGGTGGGAGTAGGACTCCAACCCTTCCAAGAGTAGGAGTAGGAGAGAGGGAAGGAGGAGAGAAGGGAAAGGAAAGGGGGGCGCCGCCCCCCTCCTTGTCCAATTCGGACTAGAGGGGGAGGGGGCGCACGGCCTGCCCTGGCCGCCCCTCCTCTTCTCCACTAAGGCCCAATAGGCCCATTACACTCCCCGGGGGGTTCCGGTAACCCCCCGGTACTCCGGTATTTGTCCGAACTTGCCCGGAACACTTCTGAAGTCCAAGCATAGTCATCCAATATATCAATATTTATGTCTCAACCATTTCGAGACTCCTCGTCATGTCTGTGATCATATCCGGGACTCCGAACTACCTTCGGTACATCAAAACACATAAAATCATATTACCGATCGCTAAGCGTGAGGACCCTACGGGTTCGAGAACTATGTAGACATGACCGAGACTCGTTTCCGGTCAATAACCAATAGCGGAACCTGGATGCTCATATTGGCTCCTCCATATTCTACGAAGATCTTTATCGGTCAAACCGCATAACAACATATGATGTTACCTTTGTCATCGGTATGTTACTTGCCCGAGATTTGATCGTCGGTATCTCAATACCTAGTTCAATCTCGTTATTGGCAAGTCTCTTTACTCATTCCGTAATACATCATCCTGCAACTAACTCATTAGTTGCCTTGCTTGCAAGGCTTATAGTGATGTGCATTACCGAGAGGGCCCAGAGATACCTCTCCGACAATCGGAGTGACAAATCCTAATCTCGAGCTATGCCAACTCAACAAGTACCATCAGAGATACCTGTAGAGCACCTTTATAATCACCCAGTTACGTTGTGATGTTTGGTAGCACACGAAGTGTTCCTCCGGTATTCGGGAGTTGCATAATCTGTAGTCATAGGAACATGTATAAGTCATGAAGAAAGCAATAGCAACATACTAAACGATCAAATGCTAAGCTAACAGAATGGGTCAAGTCAATCACATCATTCTCTAATGATGTGATCCCGTTAATCAAATGACAACTCATGTCTATGGCTAGGAAACTTAACCATCTTTGATTCAACGAGCTAGTCAAGTAGAGGCATACTAGTGACACTCTATTTGTCTATCTATTCACACATGTACTAAGTTTCCGGTTAATACAATTCTAGCATGAATAATAAACATTTATCATGATATAAGGAAATATAAATAACAACTTTATTATTGCCTCTAGGGCATATTTCCTTCAAGCCAACCCTATATTTCAACATTGCGTAGATCATATTTTTCCTTCACAATTTGTTGCCAGGGACCATCAACTTATTCTGATTTCCATGAACATTCACACAGCAAAATAATATTGAATATTATGTTAATGGGTTGTTTTCATTTTAAGGTAGTCAATAATATGGTTAGATCGGTTCAAAAGTTGCTAATGGGGCACCC
>NC_057811.1:372841065-372842669 GCF_018294505.1 Triticum aestivum
CAACCATTGGTGAGGGTAGCGGCAAGGTATCGTGCGGAGGACTTTGGTACGCCGAGGCGGCAACCTTGGGTGGAGAGGCGTTGTCGTTTGTGCGCCAGGTACAACCGCAGGTGCTACCCAGCATCCTCGACCATGTGGGCAACTTCGCGAGGTTAGCGCATGTCACTGGTGCTATCGCTCTTTTTTCAGAGAAAAGGCATGCGCCCGACTTTATAGATAAAGTCACCAGGCAAAGTTTTGGAACCAACAGAGCAAAATTAAGTATCGTACAGACCAGCCACAATGGGGCAATATGAGTAGATAATAGTTTAACAAGGGCGCACATGCCAACTACCTACGACGAAAAGTCTACAACACCAAGAAGGAGATAAAACATAAATGCACGTCCATCAGGAGGAAGCAGCATGATCTTGCTGAAGAACAGTAGACGCCATTGATCGAACATGGGAGATCAGCACTTCCGTATCCTCATGATCAGCTTCCTTAGTCAGTAATTTCCACTCATGGAGAAACAATAACAATTTAAACAAACAATCAACGGGTACATTAGGGAAGACATGATCAATAGTAAACTTGTTTCTAGTGGTCCATAAGACCCAACACATAGCAACAAACCCAACCCAAAACAATCGATGCTTCTAGCATGAAAGTTGAGAAGAGAGAGCATGGAGATCCCCAAAAGAGGACGGGGACCAGATAATATCTATCGGCGACCGGATGTGTCTCCACATAAGTTTGGCCACATGACAGTTAGAAAGAATGTGATTGATATCTTCCCTAGCATCACAAAGAGCACAAAATTCAGAACCATGTCGTTACTTTTACAAATTTGATCAGCCACGGGCAGCTTTCCACTGGATCGCTTGCCACATAAAAAATTATCTTGAGAGGGATCTTGGCATGCCAAATATCTTTGAAATTACTAGTGGGGGAGCCCATAGTCAACCTGGAATACAAAGATATAACCAAAAACCTCCCGAAAGAGGAATGGGGCCAATGACCATGTCCTTAGTCTCCGAGAGCAAAGGGAAGAGCTCAGCAAGATGTTGCCAGTCCACTAACTCTTCAGGAGAAAGCACACAACAAAGACCCATATCCCAGTTATTACGAGAGAGGTCCAAAATGGAAATCTCAGAAGACGAACAGTAAGAGAACAATACCAGAAAAGGAAAACATAAAGGAGAATCATCACACCACCAGTCAAGCCAAAAATGCATGTTCTTGCCCACCACAAACCTGACATGAGCTCAAAAATCATCTCTAACTTTAAGAAGATCACGCCAAACCTGAGAGCCACCAGCGGCCGGAGCAAACATATGGCTACAATTCGGGAAGTATTTTGTGTAACACCCCGCATGTAACTTGCCATATTTGTAACTCCGACTCTTGCCATTTCCGGCTATGTGTTATGTTATTCCCTCCGTTGTCGGGTTTTGTCTTTCGTTTTGTATTTTGTCATGTCATGCATTTTCATATCATGTCATCATGTGCATTGCATTTGCATACGTGTTCGTCTCTTGCATCCGAGCATTTTCCCCGTTGTCCGTTTTGCAATCCGGCGCTCCTATCTCCTCCGGTGCACGCCACGTCGAATCGCAGCGCGC
>NC_057811.1:372843127-372856789 GCF_018294505.1 Triticum aestivum
TTCTCCTCCTCCGGCCGACGAGCACGAGCCCAGGAACGGCTCGATCCGATCTGGTAGATTCCCCCGTTGACTTTTCTCGCGACCCCGAAATTCTCTAAGTCCTCAGATTTCATCAGCATGTGCTCTTGTTCGTGATGCTATAACTCCGTGCATGTAGCTCCGATTCGCGTGTGTAATATGTCAAATTGTTCGCCTCGTGATGCTCTTCATTTTGTTCAATTGCACCATGTTCATTAGAGGTCATCTTGATGCCCAAATCTCTGTTTGAAGAGGGCTAGTTGCTGTTATTCTCTGGTTCTTAGCAGAACTTGGAGATTTGTCATTTTTGTATCTTTAAATCTGTGCATCTTTTGAGCATGAGCTCTACATGTGTTTTGAAGTATGCCATGCCATCTCTCCAGTGGTGTAGTCCATGCATTTTTGTGATCTCTGTGGTGACTAGCACAAGCATGCAAAGTAGGCCCCGTAATATTTCTGATTTCAGGGACTTAGTGATTTCTCCAAGTCCTTGTCTGCTGTAATTTTGTTGCCATGTAAACTTGATGCTACAGAGAGATCCATGCATAGTTTGGAGATGTTCAGTAAGGATGTTTTGTAGCTATAGTTATAATTGATTTATTCCTGAAATTGTTTGAAATTATGGAGTGCCATAGCATGACTCAATCTTGCTCTACTTTTGCTATAAAATATTTCTGGCAGATTCTTAACATGATATGCAATTTTGCCAAGCTTATTGTAGTTGATCCATACATGCTATGCAATTGTTCTTGCCATGGATAGCTTCATAAACATTCCGTCTTGCTATAGGTATTCTTGTTTTGTCATGAATTGCTCTATAGTGAGTGCATCAAACTCACAAAGGGGCCTACATATTAATATTTCTGCCATGCTCTGTTTTCTGCTAAGTCTGGAACCTGATAACGAAACTTGCTATGTTTACATGCTTGACATCATATCTTCTGGTCCTTTTTGGCTTATAGTCAGTAAGGGACTTTTGTCATATGCATTTAGTAGAACACTGCCATGCCTTGTTTTGCTATGTTAAGTTCCTGTAGCATGTTGATTTCGTGCTCTGAACATTGCTACCTGATGCTGTTTTCTGCCATGTCCAGTTTTTCACCAAGCCTCTGAACCTGTAATCTTTTGCACTTTTACCATGCTTGTTTGAGCTTGATATATTGTGAACTAGCCGTAGCTCAGTGTTCATCTTTTGTCAAGCATCTCCTGTAGTTTACTTTCATATGCTTTGTTGCTATGTTGGAGTGCTGTAGCATTGTTGCTTGTTGCATTTTAAGTGCTATCATGCTGTTAATCGCAGATTCATGTCATTCTTGTTTTGCTTGCCATTTGCAAACCGTGCATCCGATTCCGGTGATCTTTATATCGATTTCGACCGAAATCATCTCATCTTTCCAGTGGCATGCTTGTTTTGCCAAGTTACTGCCATGTTCATCTTTTCCCTTCCGGAGCACGCATATGCATCGCATATCATATCTTGCATATCATACATGTTTTGCATCATGTTGCTTGCGCATTTCTCGTTGTTGATTGTGGTTCCGTTTGTTTGTGTTCTTGTCTTGGGTAGAGCCGGGAGACGAGTTCGTGAACGAGGAACCTGTTGAGTACGCTTACGAGGATCAAGCTTTTGACAACTCTGAGAATCTTGCAGGCAAGATGACCACCCCTCGAAATCACTTCTATCTTTGCTTTGCTAGTTGTTCGCTCTATTGCCATGCTCCGCTACCTATCACTTGCTATATCATGTCTCCCATTTTAGCCATGTCAGCCCTAACCATCCTTTCCTAGCAAACCGTTGTTTGGATAAGTTACCGCTTTTGCTCAGCCCTTCTTATAGCGTTGCTAGTTGCAGGTGAAGTTGAAGTTTGTTCCATGTCGGAACATGGATATGTTGGGATATCACAATATCTCTTATTTAATTAATGCATCTATATATATGGTAGGTGGAAGGCCCGGCCTTATGCCTGGTGTTTTGTTCCACTCTTGCCGCCCTAGTTACTGTTATACCGGGATTATGTTCCTTGAGTTTGTGTTCCTTACACGGTCGGGTGATTTATGGGACCCCCTTGACAGTTCGCCTTGAATAAAACTCCTCCAGTAAGGCCCAACTTTGGTTTTACCATTTGCCGCCTAAGCCTTTTCCCCCGGGTTTTCGCGAGCCCGAGGGTCATCTTCATTTTAAACCCCCGGGCCAGTGCTCCTCTGAGTATTGGTCCAAACTGTCAGTCGCCGGTGGCCACCAGGGGCAACTCTGGGCTGGCCTATCGGAAGCTTGGACAATCCGGTGTGCCCTGAGAACGAGTTATGTGCAGCTCCTATCGGGATTTGTCGGCACATTCGGGCGGCTTTGCTGGTCTTGTTTTACCATTGTCGAGATGTCTTGTAAACCGGGATTCCGAGACTGATCGGGTCTTTCCGGGAGAAGGTTTATCCTTCGTTGACCGCGAGAGCTTATGATGGGCTAAGTTGGGACACCCCTGCAGGGTATTATCTTTCGAAAGCCGTGCCCGCGGTTATGAGGCAGATGGGAATTTGTTAATGTCCGGTTGTAGATAACTTGTCACTTGACCCAAGTAAATACATCAACTGCGTGTGTAGCCGTGATGGTCTCTTCTCGGCGGAGTCCGGGAAGTGAACACGATCTGTGTTATGAATGACGTAAGTAGGTGTTCAGGATCACTTCTTGGTCATGGCTAGATGACGTCCGTTCCGTTGCTTCTCTTCTCGCTCTCATTTGCGCAAGTTAGCCACCATATATGCTTTTGCCGCTGCAGCTCCACCTTTTTGCGCCATCCTTTTCTACAAGCTTAAATAGTCTTGATCTCGCGGGTGTGAGATTGCTGAGTCCCCGTGACTCACAGATTCTACCAAAACAGTTGCAGGTGCCGACAATGCCAGTGCAGATGATGGCGTCGATCTCAAGTGGGAGTTCGACGAGGAACGTGGTCGTTACTATGTGTCTTTTCCTGATGATCAGTAGTGGAGCCCAGTTGGGACGATCGGGGATCTAGCATTTGGGGTTGTCTTATTTTCATCTGGATTTTGACCGTAGTCGGTCTATATGTTTGTATTTTGGATGATGTATGATGATATTTATGTATTGTGTGAAGTGGCGATTGTAAGCCAACTCTTTATCCCATTCTTGTTCTTTACATGGGATTGTGTGAAGATGACCCTTCTTGCGACAAAACCACTATGCGGTTATGGCTCTAAATCGTGCCTCGACACGTGGGAGATATAGCCGCATCGTGGACGTTACATTTTGCTTTAAGAATGTCCAACCATAAGGTCCCAGAAGGAGCATGAAAGATTCTCCACCACCATTTGATAATTAAACATTAATTCATAACCAAAATATTAATGATGGCCAACACCCCTATGATTTTAGGCTTGCACATAAGTTTCCATTTGACCACTCAAAGCGACCGGTTGCTCCTTTGATGTTGCTTTTTGTCTCCTCCGATGTTCGGGTGCGAAGGGTGACACACCTTCAAGTTGCGCTTAATCTTTTTTTATTTGGTGCTTATCTAAAAAATGCGCTGGCACCTCCTCGGGCTTCTCAAATAAGGTCCGAAGAGCAACGGGCCATGACAGGCTATATCACCTCTGATCTCTTGCAGCCCGGTACGAAACAAAGATCAGAAAACCGCGTGCACCGTACGTAGTATATCGTTCGACATAGCCGGCCAGCCAGCCCGGGACAGAGTCGCAGGTGACCCCGAAGCCGCGTGCTAGCTACGCGATGCCATCTCCCGATCCAACACGTTGGCGCCCGCGCGGACGGCTCGGATGCTGTCTCCGTGCTGCATATTCCCACCCGACCCCCGAGACCCCGATTCTTCCAGGCCAGGGCGGGCGTTGCAACGAACAAACAAACGCTGCTTTCAGAAGAAGGGTTCTTCCTTCTCCACTTCTTCTATCCCGTCACACGAGTCCGGCGACGGCGACGACGACGACGACTTGAGGGAGAAGGCGAAGAGGAAGGCGGACTCGAGAGGTTCGACGGGGATTTTGTTGCTCGTCCGGCGGATTCCCAGCGATCGACCGATCCCCGCCGGCGGATGGGGCAGGCGTTCCGCAAACTGTTCGATGCCTTCTTCGGCAACAGCGAGATGAGGGTACGGCGATCTTCCCTGATATGTTAGATAGGAAAACACCCTCCCCTTTTTGATGCTCCTCTCAGAGCTGCCGTGCTGTATCGTGTTGGTTCTTTTTCTTCGGGTCATTTAATCGCTTCCGTTCTGGTGGTGCTCGATTTTCAGGTCGTGATGCTTGGGCTGGATGCAGCGGGCAAGACCACCATCCTGTACAAGCTGCACATCGGGGAGGTCCTCTCGACTGTCCCTACGATTGGTAGGTTATTCAGATTTTTTTCTTGGTATCAGCTGAATTATTGGTTAACTGAAGTTATATCAAGGCCTTACTGATGTGTTAAACTGTTAATGAGGGGAGGCAAGCGAGTTATTGCTGTTGGTAGTAGAGGAATAAATCAACCTGCCGTATATTTTCTTGCGGAAGGGGGGTTGGGAACTTGCTTATAAAAATGTGGTTAGCTGAACACTCTGATCCAATATTTATGCCTGATCTTTTTTTCTTTCTGATTAGCTGTGCACCCTTGCAGTTTAGATAGTAATAATCATGCAAGAGTCAACCAGTTAACCTGCTAGTCAGATTGGCCTTAACAGACAGTGTTCTTAAATCTTGTATGTGGTTTAGTTGAAAAAGGAACTACCAAGTGCTGATGTTGCTTTTCTGCTCTTATTACCAGGGTTCAATGTTGAGAAAGTTCAGTACAAGAACGTGCTGTTTACAGTGTGGGATGTTGGTGGCCAGGAGAAGTTGAGGCCCTTGTGGAGACATTACTTTAATAACACAGATGGCTTGGTATGTTCCAATTACTCTAGTTATACAAACTTGACAGATGTATATCGTCTTTTATCTTTCTGCTGAGGTATTTGTGGTTGACCTTTCAAATGAAATTTGTTACTGTAGTTTGGTTCTTAGCTGGTTATGGAAATCCAATTTATGTTCTGTCTCATTATTTCCACTCAAACTGTCCATTTATCTGGAAAGCTAGCCCAGGCTATCTTGTCAGTAATTTCTATGTTGAAATCTTGATTTTGGCGTTGTATTTCTTGTGGCCCATCTATTTTATTTTATTTTATTGCTATTTTGCACTTTTTGGTCCCACACAACAGGGACCCAAACCCAGTGGTGCCTATGATGGCAAAAATTAAGGTGCCTATGAACAACACATTTAGTTCTTCAGCGCATAGTTCAATTTCCTACATCTTGTTAGAACTGGAGAAAGCTTTCAGTTCTTCATATCCTGCTTCTGAGCTCGTAGGTGAACTTGCTGACTAGTACTCCCTCCGTTCACAAATATAAGATGTTTTGGATATTTCAATATGAACTGCATATGGACTGAAATGAGTGAACAAACACACTAAAACGTGTCTACTTACATTCGATTCACAAAAAAAATCAGAACATCTTATATTTGTGAACGGAGGAAGTAGAAACATAAAGGGACCACTCGTGAGCAGCTCAATTATCTTGATTCGACTTCTTAAGTTACAGTTATCACTACTATTCTTATGCACAAAGAGTGCCAGCAGATGTTCTCACTTTTGAAAGAAATACATGAAAGTAAATTATTAGTAGCAACTTTTCTGATAATCTGGTACTAACCCTTAAAGTGTTGCTAGTATTTATCACGTACTGTACAAAGCCTATCTTTTCAAATTTAGAATTATACTTGGATTATTCTGTGTTTTTTAAACCTGGTGGAACTGTGCAAAGTTGTTAAGTAGTAAGTTCTAATTGTCTACAATGTGAATATAGTTAATCTTACTCTGGACAGCTGATGTTTGTCAGTAAAACCTTATTAGTCATTAGGACAGCTAGATCATGCCCTTCATTCAAAACCTTAGTCTTCATTTATGTTTTCTTCTGTTTTTGGAAGACAATTGTAGGGGAAACCTCATCCGTATGAATAGTAATGTAAATTAGCGTCTGTGAGGATTTGAACCAAGGTAGTGGCATTGTACATCCACCCCACTCAGTTGAGGTGGACTAACGTTTGTTGTCTTTCTCTTGAATGATCTGTGTGTAACGTTGGACTCTCGATGTGTTCATGAACATATTCAACCATGATATATAAATTATAATAACATCCTCACCATTGCAGATCTACGTGGTTGATTCATTGGATAGGGAGAGAATTGGAAAAGCCAAAGCAGAGTTTCAGGTTTGTAAAGTGTCATAACTGCTCATTGCTGTCTTATGTTTTCTTTGTGATGAAGCTAATATTTGGCATCTTTGTTGCAGACAATAATCAACGATCCTTTCATGCTTAACAGTGTCATATTGGTATTTGCCAATAAACAAGATATGGTAAGACTACAAAACTTGACCACTATTTTAAACGCTCACATGCTTTAATATATTGGTAAGATAACAAAACTTGACCACCATTTTTAGCAGACATGAGAAGTCTCTGCTTGTTAATGTTATGGACTGTAGGTGAATGAATAGGTGCCAGAATATATATTTGCTCTTTTGTACTCGTTCTCCACTCCTTTTACCTTTGGGTTGTGATAGTATACGAGAACCATCGTTGCTGCTCTTGCCTAACAGGCTAACATAGCTTTGTTGCTCATTCAGAAAGGGGCGATGACACCAATGGAGGTGTGCGAAAGCCTTGGCCTCTATGATTTGAAGAACCGCGTCTGGCACATCCAAGGTTCCTGTGCCCTCAAAGGTGATGGTCTTTATGAGGGCTTGGACTGGCTGTCAAGTACTCTGAAGGATCTGCAAGCGTCCGGTCGCCTACCCTCAGGAGGGACCTAACAGTTCTAAGTAGCACTTCTGCTTATAAGATCCTAATGCTCATACTAACAACCTTTGGATGAGAGATGACACCAGAAAGAAAGAAGAAGATAGTGTTGAGGAACACCTTATAGCCACACATCCAGTTCTCGTGATAAGCTTCGGTGTTGATTCTGCTGAAGAAAAGACCTTGCTTGGGTCTGACCGCATCAAATTTACCAGTACAATCTTGTCATGGATAGTGTGGATTCTCTAATTCGTGACATATTTCATGTAAATTTTCCTGTGAGTTTAGAGAAGCTAACCATCTTATGCTTTTGTTCACATATGAGGAGTGGAACATAATGTCATTGATGTAAATTTTCTGTAAGATAATTTTGGCATGATACAATTTATGCCTCCTCCCCCCTCCCCCTCCCCTCTCTTTTGTCGTAGTTGACTGTTTGGTTTCTGGAGGTTTTTATTACAGCTGGTGTCCCTAGCCTCTGCTTTCTATAAAAGCAGCATGTATGGTCTTCTCTATAAAAAATGGCATTCCACTGGGTTATGGCATATTCAGCGCGTCTACATTCATATAGATAACGAACATAGATAACTTGGCATAGCATCGACGCCTATGAGACGTGGAAAATAATACTCCCTCTGATCCATAGCTTGAATTTTTCTTGTTAGAAAATGGAAGAAAAAACCGAGCACACTCGTACCCTTCCACAAAACCGGTAGCTTTCGAGAAAAAACCAGCTCCCCTTCGGGACGTGTTGATTGAGCAGTTTTTCTCACCTAGGCCTTGTTCGGTTATAGGAGATTAGTTCCCCTAGGGATTGGGGGATCAACACCTGAACCCCGTGGGGGATGACTCCTTGTCACGATCTCCCATCCGATTAACCCCACGGCGCCGGTTCCGTCGCCTTGACAGAGACACACATACAGGAGAGAAACGAAGCTGTTTTTCCACGGGTGGGTAGGAGCTGATTTTTTTCCTTGTGGTTTTGAGGGGTTTGGGCTGGGGTACATTGCCAAATGCATCAGATCAAATAGTTTGGGATTATTTCCTAGCGGTGGCGATCCGCGTGGATCCCCGTAGTTTGGGCCCAAAAGCACGCCAGGGAGGGCGTGTAACCGAACATAGCCTTAGAGAGAGTGATCCCTTCGCCAAGTTACCTTTGAGCCTGATAAATTTTTTCCTTACAATGATCGATGATTTTGTATATATTTTATCGTAGTACAATGTGACTGCGATAATTGCGGGGTCGCTATATGAGTTTTGTTTCAGTTTTGTTCTAAATATGCTTTTAATGTGGGTTTGAAAACCAGTTCATGTTATTTTTTTCTTGGAAAACACTTTCTCTTATATTAATTAATTAAAATGTTATTACAATCGTTCTATACATCATTCGCCATGCAGTGCGAAGAACTATTTAGGAGAAAACCATCCGACCTATTATCAAAGCTAAATTTAGCAATCCATGAACCATCATATTGACGCTTGATCTTTGAAAGCTTAAAGCTATGGAGAAACATAGTAATGATTTTCTTTAGATTAACAAGAGGAGACCTACCAAGGTTTTCATTTGCTAGGAAAGAAGCCACAATCACACAATCATCCATAGATGTATCTCTTCTCCTCTGATCCAAGGGCTCAGATGAGTCAAATCCAATCCCAAAACATCCCATGGAGGCCAATGAAGTCATAGGAACAAACGGGGACGAAATCCACGAAGAATCATGTCCGTTCTGGACGATTTCGTGCTTTTATGGGCCTGGTACGACCGTCGATACGACTCATGCTGGTTATACCGTGCGGCGTCAAACGCTTTGGACCCCTTCGGTATATTGGGCTCGTTGGAATCATGTGAACGTCGGCAATGTACCTATGGTATTAAATATGTTTTATGATCCCTTTGAAAATATATTATTATTTTTACATTTCAAATGCCTACGTCTGGTGCTTGGAAGTCCTCCTATTGAACTCATCTTTGGGCTTTTCATTGAGTTTGGTCCTTGGTTGCTCCCAAACACCTATAAACACAAAAAAGTATAATAAAAACATAAACTATGCAATGCTCACAATGAAAAGAGTGAAAACAAGAAAACAGGCATAGTGGACATATACTTGGTTCAATGGGACATTATATATGAAGATAATGTGCAACAGATGAACTCTAATAATGCGTAAAAAATAGTCATCAATAATCACCTAAATGACCCTACACTAGGGTGGACAATGATAATGATGCTTGTGGGCACTGCTTCCTTTTGGAAGGTATTGTTCATGTTATGTGCTCGCTCTTGTGTTCATGAAGATAGGAAAACCTCAGGTCATATAGGCGATTAGATGATAGTGGCCCTTGTGCCTCGCACAATCCTTAGGGAATATCGTTGGAGTTAGCACCGGTGGGAGGGACCCATAGTTGACGGTGATCATTAGAGGCGGTGCATCGACAATGTGATCTCCGTTCGACCAAAGCTACGAAATGGTTGGTGGGTGTTTTCATCTAAAGTTGCGTTGTTGAGTTTGTGATCCGTTCTTAGATCATCTTGTTCCTATGCGGCATCTCTCGCTTCTTTTTGCGTGGTGTTATCAGTCATCAACCACACACTTGATGCTTAAGACGCCTTATCTTGTTTGGTAAGATGAGGATGGATGCCAATGACCCTACGTGATGCGGAGCATCCCTCGACCATCACCATGGACGTCACACCACCACCGCAAGGACGGAGAGGACCGTGGACAAGAGCTCGCGCACGCGCCATCGAGGACGAGGTCAATTCTTTCCTCTTTGAGTTTCATTCGGAATCACCTATGAATCGAGTCCTACCTCAAGCGGGAATGTTGTGCATCACTAGGTACCGAGAAGAAGCACGTGAGGAAGCAAGGACGGAGGCACTAGGACCTGAAGAGAAGAAGGAGGAAGGAGACATGAAGAAGGAGGACGCGGAGGCCCTGGACTCTCCGCGTGCCCGGGCGCTTTGGCCCCGGAGGCCCGATCCCTCCCTGGCGCAGCTCCCAGCCGGCCCCGGGTGCCCGGCCTCGCATGGCCCAGCCACGGCCCAGGCCACCCCCGGGTGCCCGGCCTTGAGGCCCCGGGTGCCCGGCCCCCTCCCGCTGGTGCTGCTGCCACCTGCCCGGGTGCCCGGGCCATCACCCCCAGGTGCCCGGCCGAATGGCCCCGGGTGCCCGGCCCCTCCCGCGCCAGCCACCAGCGCCTCCCGGGTGCCCGGGCTTTGGACCCCCGGGTGCCCGGCCTCGACCGCCCAGGCCCCTGCGTCTACCCTGGGTGCCCAGGCCTAGGACCCCCGGGTGCCCGGTCCACTCCGAGGGCATGTGTGCCTCTTTGGGTTTTTACCCATGTATCCCCCTCCTCCTCTTATTTTGCCCCTAGACTATAAGTACCCCCCACCTAGCTCATTTAGAGGATAGCAAAGTATATGAGATGATTATGTGAGCTTTGCTCCTTGTACCCACTCCTCTAGGAGATCAAGACCTCCTAGGAGAAGATCCCTAGTGGATATCAAGCCCCCATCTTGGGAAGGATCCCCATCATAGGATCATAAAGACCTCTCTCCTCATAGGATTGGGATGAACTAGTACCTTGTATCTTTCCTTTGTTGTTCTTGGATCATTGTGAACTCTTGTATGTTCTTGGATCTAGCATATGTGTGATTGGATCTAGTCAATTTGAGTGTTTTCCCTCTCTTGTGTTCTTCGTGTTCTTCGTGTTCTTGGGGATTCCCCCTCCAATTCGTGAAAGATCTCCACTTAGGGTTCCACCCTACAACATCTTGGTATCATGAGCCATGGTTTCTCACGAAATTGGAGCCCCCCTTCTTGTTCTCTAGCCTAATTTTGTTGTGTTCTTCCCCAATTTCGAAAATTCCCCACCAAAAATAGCCCCAAATTTTTTTGTGATTTGTTGGTTTGATGAGGTTTTGTTGGATTTGATCCATGGATTTGCTTGGTTTCGAGTGGATCTAGCCTTCCCCCATCCATCTCCACCTTTCCCTACACGAAATCCACCAATTTCTTGCATCTTCCCACGAATTTCCGCCCAAATCCGTCACCCCCGGGCACCCGGACCTCAAACCCCGGGCACCCGGACCCCCCGCGCATCTTCGTTGACCACCCCGAGCACCCGCACACCGTGTTGTTTGCCCCGGACCACCCCGGGTGCCCGCACCTCTTGCCCCCGGGCACCCTGACCCCCGGGCCTCTTCTTCAGCCCAACCTCGCTGACCACCCCGGGTGCCTGCACCCCCAAACCCCGGGCACCCGCACCCCCCAGAATCAGCCGTGTGCACTTTACGTTTTCACTCATAACTTTCGCTCCTGGAGTCCAATTTTCGCGTTCTTTAGCTCGTTGAGTAGCTATTGACATCCCCCATCCATCTAGATAGGTTCCAACATCATTTGACCCCATCAAAAATTTGGCATTTTGGCATCTTTGCATAGGCCATCCGACATATCATCCGCCAAACCACCATAGCTTTCCGCAACCTAACCCAATTTTTGCTCATTATAGCATTTGTGGTTGCTTGAGTGGTGACTTGAGTCCCCTAAGGTGTTTCGGCTACTTAGGGACAGTCACTTTGTCATCATCCACCACCACCACTTTCGTATTGCTAACTCCGGAGCCACCAACGCATTCCGCTACCACCATTTGACATTTGCCTTTGGAGATTTTGAGTTTGCGGTTTTTACCGTTTCCTAAGGTGTTTCGGCTACTTAGGGACGGGTCTACATCATCTTGGTATCTACATCAAGAACACCGCCACTCATCATCGCCACGAGGTCGTCTTCGACATCGACCACTTCACCAAGTTGACACCCTAACCGTAAGCAAGAACGGTAACCTCTATATCATCTTGGTAACGTGGTATCCCATCATTGTGCATTCTTGCCATTACATTGTTAACCCCTTAGCCCATTTGCGTCACTTGCCTATCGAGACTAGCCTTTGAGTATTGCCGGCAACATTACTTGTGCACATTAGTGATCCGTACCTTCCATTGCATACATACCATATCATATTGGTATCATCTTGGTATCATCATATCATCCCTCGTGTCACAAGATTGTTCCCGCATATACAAAATTGCTATCTTGGTTTGTGCATTTCGCATAGTGGCCATATCAAAAAAAAGAATAAGCTTTTAAGCAAAAAGGAAAAGAGAGCAAAGAGCTTGTAAGCAAGAGCCATAGCATCGCCACATTGCATACCATACTGCCATATTGATCATCTTGGATCATCGTGTGCGAAACACCGGGAACATCATACACATAGCATACTTGGGATAGAAAGCTCATACATTTTGCATCTTATAGGTTGTGCACAAGTGTCGTATCCGCCTATTGAGCAATCATGCTAGCGTCTCTCTTGAGTTGTGCAACACGAGCGTTTTCCGTGGATTCCACATTTTGTGCTCATTCCTTGGTTGCACGACCCCATTTATCTATCCGTGTGTGTGTTTCCGTGTGCCACATATTGCTATTGGTCTACTTGTTTCACTTGCGAATTTGTGAATCTTTTCCAACATTATTGACTCTTGCTAACATTTTGCATCAAATTTTTGTGCCACTATCCTCACCGAGCTCCACCATAAGCCTTACATGTGTAGGTGTGAGAATTGACAAGATCTGGTACCAATTGTGCTATTTCCTTGTTACATTATTGAGTGATCATTGATCCATCTTCAACATTGGATAAGGTACATTGGTCTAGTTCTTTCCTTTCTTCCACTCACATTTTCTCGAGTCTTGTGATGGATAGGCAAGGCATTTCATCTCCGGTCTTCCACGACAACGACGGCGCGGACAACTACATCACCAAAACGCACATCTTCGGACTACAACGAGCAATCCGAGGCATTGAACAACTCGCCATCGACATTCGCCAAAATGAAGCAAGGATAAGGTACTACCTCGACACCAAGTTGGCCGAACAAAGGGATCAAGTACGAGACATGGTGGCCAACTACAAGTCTTCTTCCCCTTCGTCATCTTCAAGGCGGCGACGCTCAAGTGGCCAATCTTCGGAACGTCATCGAGCTCAAGCACTACAACACCATCAAGATGAAGATGCTCGCGATGCGTACACCTACAAGTCCCAAAAAGCTCTACATCAAGCTACGGCCAAACTTCATGAGCACAAGAGAAGACCGCGAGACAAGCACCACCAAGACGGAGCTACGACTACTACGACCACTTCGGCATCTTCGCCAAGTGTCATCAAGGCATCTTCGCCTTTGGACGTATGGCATCTTCGCCTACCTCCGACGAGTACGCCTACATCGGCCTTCCTCCACGGCGACGGTGAAGAGATGATCAAGCATGGGATTTTCCCTTCGGTCATGGAGGAGAGAGATGATGTGCCATCTTCGGCCTTCATCCACGGCGACGACGACGAGATGGTTGAGCATGGGATTTTCCCTTCGACCACGGCGATGTATGATGACTTGAGTGACTTGTGCCACCATATGGAGAGTGAGAGTGACTTCACCACTAGCCCCATATATGATGAGTTGCCACAATTCACATGTGAGGAGAGCCACAACCACCACCACTTGAGTGATTTGAGTGACTCCACCATATGTGACATTGAGTGCACCTACCTTGAGGGAGTGAGTGAGCCACCACCACATAGAGAGAGTGTGGAAGTTGATAGGGCACGTGAGGCCATTTCAATTTCTAACAACTTACCCTCTACCTCTATTGTGTCTTCTCGTTTGGTGATAGGTCCCATTTATGATGACGCGCCGATTCGCGACGACTTCGTCCTTCCTTTGGACAAGACGATGGCCATGGTGGAATATGAT
>NC_057811.1:372856955-372860333 GCF_018294505.1 Triticum aestivum
CATCAAGATGAAGATGACCACGACTTGGTCTTCGACACCTCACCTACAACACATGAGCGATGCTCCAAAGGTAACATAGGTGATGGTGCTTCTCTAGTCCCACTAGTGGACATTCTTGACATTGATTGCTTGCATGATGTTGATCCACCTATTGTCATGCTTCATGCTAGTGTGATTTCCCCATGCGATGATTTACCCATTTATGATGAGTCTGATGATTGCCATGTGGAGTCTATTAGTTGTGATGCCATGTTACATAGGATTTCTTGTGATAATTCTCTTGGTCACATCATGTTTGACAATCCGCTTGACTTGTCATATGCTATGAGTGAGATCTCCCATATTGCATCATTTCAATCTCAACATAGTGACTATGCATATGCCATTAAAATAAACCCAATTTGCACATATGGCATAGATAACAAGCCCATGGTTTTTGGCATTTGTTTTTCTTGTGATGATATTGATATGTTCCCTTTGCATCATTTATCTCATATGCCATGCCATGACCACCTAACTTCGGATATGCATTGTTTTGGATGTTGTCAATATTCTCCATGTGACGTTTCCACTATTGCTCATGAGGAGACCCCCATAGTTTCCTCATACATTTTAGGAGATTTTGATTCATCCTATCCATTGCATGATCCCACTACTTGTGTGCACCATATGCTCCCCATGAATAAACATGATATTGATGTGCCATATACTTGCATTCTCAATTTGTGTCCCCATCGTGTCATACATAACAACTATTCTTTCATGATGGATGACATGTTCTTATACCATGCATCAAATTTCTTTGAGCGATGCTTATCTTGTGCTAACTCACACATGCACATACACGTCATGATGGATGATGTGTACATTTACCACGCGCACAATTTCTTTGGTTTGTGTCTCTTTTGTGTAGGTACACATTCTACCTTGTCAACCTCGCAATCCCATGAGTTGACGAAACGAGCTCTAGAGAGCAATGATGACTTGGGATCCCATGTATTGTCTTTCCCACCGCTCTCTTCGCGCAAAGACTTCGCGCATTTCTTCTACATGGCTCTCACATGGTTATGGGTTATCGTCCATTACATATTATATGCCCATCTTGCCATGTTCACTTTGCATGATATGCTTATTCATATGCCTTTACCATGCATTTGTGACCCATGCTTTGCTTTACACATGATGATTGATTCTACTACTTGTATGTGTATTTGCAAGCTTGGGGGAGATATTGCTTGTTATTGCCATGTTTGCTATGTGCCCCATGCCTATGATGATACATTGATCTTGGCTTGTGTTCGTACTCGCGATATGTCATGTGCATTGCCTATGCCTATTATTTGCTCACATGACATGATTGCCATGATTTCCTTTAGTGTGTTGCATCTTCGCTCCACTAGTTTGCACAACTTGATTTCTATGCTTTCTCATGTTGCATCCAATTCTCGGATTACTTGCTCCTATCATATGTTTGGTTGCAACAATGTCATTACTTCACATATGCATATGCCTACTATTTGCTCACATGTCTTGATTGCCTCACACATGATGAACAATTGCTCTTTCCATTGTGTTGAGTGCCACAATATTTTCACTACACCATATGCACATTATGCTTGGATTGTCTTGCACTTGCCCCATGTGTTTAGACATTTCATTTCTCTTGGTGTTGTGGATGACTCTTATGCCTACCATAGACCGTTCATTGAGAGTCTTATGCATGCTTGCTATGGACTTGAGGTAGATGCTTATTCTCATGTCCAACATATTAGCACCTTTTCCTCACCTTTGCATGATTGTTTCCATGATGCTTTTCCATGTGCTCAATTTAGATGCTTAAATTCCATGCCACACTTCTTTGTCAAACCATATGCTATGCTTGATGACAACACTTGTTGGGTGAATCACCTCTTGAATGCTTGGTTTTGCTTTAATGCCAACCACATTTGTTTTTCCAAGTGCTTGTTATCTTTGCTCCTTTTGAAGGAACTACAAGACGGTGCGACATTGGAGAGTGCCCATTTCGAGCTTCCACATGACAAGTGCTTGGTGGTTGTCCACTTCTACACGGTGACGCCATCTCGTTACCATGGTGATGAAGATCATGATCCGTGGACGGATCTCTCCCAAGGGGGGGAAGATGATGCGGAGCATCCCTCGACCATCACCATGGACGTCACACCACCACCGCAAGGACGGAGAGGACCGTGGACAAGAGCTCGCGCACGTGCCATCGAGGACGAGGTCAATTCTTTCCTCTTTGAGTTTCATTCGGAATCACATATGAATCGGGTCCTACCTCAAGCGGGAATGTTGTGCATCACTAGGTACCGAGAAGAAGCACGTGAGGAAGCAAGGACGGAGGCACTAGCACCTGAAGAGATGAAGGAGGAAGGAGACATGAAGAAGAAGGACGCGGAGGCCCTGGACTCTCCGCGTGCCCGGGCGCTTTGGCCCCGGAGGCCCGGTCCCTCCCTGGCGCAGCTCCCAGCCGGCCCCGGGTGCCCGGCCAGCAGCCCCGAGTGCTCAGCCTCGCGTGGCCCAGCCGCGGCCCAGGCCACCCCCGGGTGCCCGGCCTTGAGGCCCCGATGCCCGGCCCCCTCCCGTTGGTGCTGCTGCCACCTGCCCGGGTGCCCGGGCCATCACCCCTGGGTGCCCGGCCCCTCTCCAGCCGGCCCCGGGTGCCCGGCCGAATGGCCCCGGATGCTCGGCCCCTCCTGCGCTAGCCACCAGCGCCTCCCGGGTGCCCGGGCTTTGGACCCCCGGGTGCCTGGCCTCGACCGCCCAGGCCCCTGCGTCTACCCCGAGTGCCCGGGCCTAGGACACCCGGGTGCCCGGTCCACTCCGAGGGCCTGCGTGCCTCTTTGGGTTTTTACCCATGTATCCCCCTCCTCCTCTTATTTCGCCCCTAGACTATAAGTACCCCCCACCTAGCTCATTTAGAGGATAGCAAAGTATATGAGATGATTATGTGAGCTTTGCTCCTTGTACCCACTCCTCTAGGAGATCAAGACCTCCTAGGAGAAGATCCCTAGTGGATATCAAGCCCCCATCTTGGGAAGGATCCCCATCATAGGATCATAAAGACCTCTCTCCTCATAGGATTGGGATGAACTAGTACCTTGTATCTTTCCTTTGTTGTTCTTGGATCATTGTGAACTCTTGTATGTTCTTGGATCTAGCATATGTGTGATTGGATCTAGTCAATTTGAGTGTTTTCCCTCTCTTGTGTTCTTCGTGTTCTTGGGGATCCCCCCTCTAATTCGTGAAAGATCTCCACTTAGGGTTCCACCCTACAACACTACGCTTTTTGAATTGACAAGATCTTTGAAGCCGAGCTCTGACCCCCCCCCCCCGCCCCTTTATCGTTGTAGTCCT
>NC_057811.1:372860578-372865098 GCF_018294505.1 Triticum aestivum
TAGTGAAATGAAAATGGTGGTAATGTCTTTCGGGAAGTAAATAAATAAGGACCCCATTAGCCAGTGAGCGTTTGCTTGGAGGGTGGCAATTGTGAATGTATTAGTTAGCAATTTACGTTATGGGAGGGAGGCAATTTCATCGAAAACACGTGACAACTTCTAGGAAGAAGAAAAAAAATTACTATAAAAAAGACAGGATTTGCCATCTCCCACCACACAACTTCCATAAATAAACGTTCCCTTGCCACTCCCTTCCTAGCCGACATTCGCTAATAACGTTTTTGAGGCGAATTCGAACCTGAGATGGGGGGCTCTCGTGACGGCGACGGCGACCTGCCCCCGCCCGCGGTGCTGGCTCCTTCCGACGCCCCAGCCGGCCCTCTCACCTCCCCGGCCTCCGCGCCCCCTTCCCCGCTGTCGGCGCCGACCGCGACGGCCGCCCCGCTGCCTCCCTCGCCCGCCCCCACGCCTGCTCTCCCCGTCAGGTGGGCCGACCTCGCTGACGAGGAGCCGTTCCCCTCCCCCGCTGGGCTCCCCTCCTCCCGTTGCTCCCCGTCGCACCGCCCAGCTCGGCCGGGCCGGTGGATCAGCGCCCCAGGCGCGGGGTTCTGCCGCCGGCTCGCGGCAGGTGCGGTCGACGACGCCGCCTTCGAGCTTGACTCAGGCCGCAGGGACACAAGGAGGGAGCTTGAGGTGCGGGGAGGCCCGCCGCCGGCGCGTCCGCTCGTGGGGTGTGGCTGGCCGCTCCGACCGTGGCTCCACCCGCTTGTCGTGGCGCCGTCCGCTGGCTGCTCGTCCGGTGACTGCTCCGGCGTCATCGGCGACACGCCCCGGCCTGGCTCCCATGGCGCCGGTGGTCCGCTTCTCCCCCTTTCGCCCTTTTATTGCCACCTTCGGATCCTCTTCGCTCCGCCTCCGGGTCTCCATTCCCTTGCGCCGCCCCGCGCTGCCCCTCGCCGGTGGCGTGTTGGTGGCACCGGCGGCGGAGGCGCCGCCTGCCCGCAGTGGGGAAAACCTACAGCTCGTTCCTCCCCGCCGCCCTCTGGGCCTCGCTTCGGCCGCCCGAGGCATTCTGGGTCGCGGACCAGCCCATCAGTCGCTTGCGCTAGCTGGGCCCGCCTCGCCCCGGCTGGGCCGCCCCGGTGCCCTATGCCCGTGCCGACGGCTGGCTCGATTTGGCTCCCTCGGGGATGCCCAGTCGCCCCGTCTCTCCCCCCGCCTCCACACCCGTCTCTCTCCCCCAACCGCGCGACCCACCCCTTCCACCCCCCTCCCCGCCGTCCCCTGCCGTGCGCTCGCCCCCTCCTCCCCTTCCTCCGCTGCGGTCTGCCATACGCGAGTAGAACGATGGCGAACCTCGGCAGAAGCGGCGCTCGGAGGATCGCCGCGAGCCCTCCCGTCCTTCTCCTGATGCGTTGCGCCACGAGGAGGAGCTTCGCCACGAGCTAAGGGAACTCCGCGACGGCCGTCGCAATGACCGGCGTTCTCCGGCCCGCCGCGACACCCGGGGCAGATCCCGCTCCCCCCATCCGGCGGTTTCGGGGGACTGGCGTCCTCGCCGCCGCTCGCCGTCCCCGGTCCCATCGGCGCGGCCGAAGCCCGTCCCCGTCTCGCTCGGCGCTCCCCTCGTCGGCTCGCCCCCATGCTCAGCCATCCGCCCCTGCTCCGTGGAAGTACGTCCCGCCCCACGCCGCCACGCCTTCGGTGCCGGCTTCCGCGGCCACCCCGGGCGTCGGCCCGTCCCGCGGTCGCCAAGGTTCGGTCAAGAAGAAGAAGCGCTGCGGGCAGGGGTGGGGCGCCCAAGCTCCGCTTCCCCCGGTGGCCCCGGGTATGGTCTCCAACCTCCCTCGCCCCCCGTGCTTCAATTGCGGGGTGGCGGCTCACTCGCAAGTCAGCTGCGTCAACCCCCAGTGTTGCTACATATGCAAGGATCCTGGCCATCCCGCTCTTCTATGTCCTGATCACCCTGTGACATCAGAGCTCATGATGTACGGCCACGGGATCGAGGGGCTGGGCTTCTTCCACCTCGAGGTCCCCGATATCCCCCCGCCCACCCCTCCTTCAGGCGGGCGTCACTGTGGTCGATGGGGTGGCATCTCCGGAGATGATTGAGGCTGAGCTCAACCACCTTTACCGTCGCCAGTGGGACTGGGTGGTCACTCCTACGGCCGGCCACATCTTCACCGTGGTCTTCCCCGACTCCGTCAGCCACGGCTACGCCACTCGTAGTGGCCCGATCACCCTCGCCCTCAACCAGCTCGTCGTCGACATCACCGAGCCGGTTCTCGACGCCCCGGCGGTGGCTGTTCTGGATACCGCCTGGATCCTTGTGGGTGGTCTCCCCGACATCGCCCGGTCCAAGCTCGTCATCCGCCAGATGTCCAGGATTCTGGGCAAGGTGGTGATGGTGGACGAGCTCTCCCTTTGGAAGGAGGAGGAGGTCCGGGTCAAGGTCAAGTGATTAGACTCCTCCAAGCTCCATGCTACCATCCGTGTGTTCTTCAATGACCAGGGCTACGACCTCCGCATCGCCCCCGAACCTCCCAACCACGTCAGCCGCCCGCGCTTCATCGACGACGGCCCTCCCGGCGGCAACCCGGGGACCGACGGGGACTACCACGGTCGCCACCGCCCCCGCTCCCGCCGGTCGGAGGACGAGGGGGGATCGGACGACTCGCACCCCCGTTTGCCGTCCCGCTCTCCTTCGCCTCCAGCCACCGGTGGGCATGGGCGCCAGGCCGCACACGACCTCCTCCTTGAGGCCCCCTCGGTCCGGTGGCCGAGTCTCCCACCGCCAGTGACGCCTCCAGCGTGGGCTTGGTCGTCTACCCTGCCTTCTCACCCCGCTCGCCTGTCTCCACCCCTCCCGTCGGGCCGGTCCTGGACACGGTGCTCCTCCCCACTGTGTCGTTGGTCCCGGACCCGCCCTCGCTGATCGCCGGGGGAGGGGTGGCCGCCCCGGCTCCCTCCCCCGGCGCTGGTCTCGACGCCACCCCTTCGGCTGCTCCCTGCGGTCCTTCTCCGGCAGGGCCCCCGTGTGTCGTCGCTCCTCCCCCTGTTGGGGATCGTTGCAGAAATTAAAAAATTTCTACGCATCACCAAGATCAAATCTATGGAGAGACTAGCAACGAGAGAGAGGGGAGTGCATCTTCATACCCTTGAATATCGCGATGCGGAAGCGTTACAAGAACGTGGATGAAGGAGTCGTACTCGTAGCGATTCAGATCGCGGTTGATTCCGATCTAAATGCCGAACAACGGCGCCTCCGCGTTCAACACACGTGCAGCCCGGTGACGTCTCCCATGCTTTGATCCAGCAAGGAGAGAGGGAGAGGTTGGGGAAGACAACTCCAGCAGCAGCACAATGGCGTGGTGGTGTTGGAGCAGCGTGGTACTCCGGCAGGGCTTCGCCAAGCACCGCGGAAGGAGGAGGAGGTGTTGGAGAGGGGGAGGACTGCGCCTTGGATGTGGTGCGGCTGCCCTCCCTCCTCCCCTCTATTTATAGGGCGAAGGGGGAAGGGGGCTGACCCCTCTAGATGAGATCTAAAGGGGGGCGGCGGCCAAGGGGAGGGGGCTTGCCCCCCAAGCCATGGGGGCGCCCCCTTAGGGTTCCCATATATAAATCTTCACCTCCGGACAATTCCGGAACTCCTCGTGACGTCCGGGATCTCATCCGGAACTCCGAACAACATTCGGTAACCACGTACAAACTTTCCCTATAACCCTAGCGTCATCGAACCTTAAGTGTGTAGACCCTACGGGTTCGGGAGGCATGTAGACATGACCGAGACATCTCTCCGGCCAATAACCAACAGCGGGATCTGGATACCCATGTTGGCTCCCACATGCTCGACGGTGATCTCATCGGATGAACCACGATGTCGGGGATTCAATCAATCTCGTACACGATTCCCTTTGTCTACCGGTATGATACTTGCCTGAGATTCAATCGTCAGTATCCCTATACCTTGTTCAATCTCGTTACCGGCAAGACTCTTTACTCGTTCGTAACACATCATCCCGTGATCAACTCCTTGGCCACATTGAGCTCATTATGATTATGTCCTACCGAGTGGGCCGAGAGATACCTCTCCGTCACACCGAGTGACAAATCCCAGTCTCGATTCATGCCAACCCAACAGACACTTTCGGAGATACCTGTAGTGCACCTTTATAGCCACCCAGTTACATTGTGACGTTTGCAACACCCAAAGCATTCCTACGGTATCCGGGAGTTGCACAATCTCATGGTCTAAGGAAATGATACTTGACATTAGAAAAGCTTTAGCAAACAAACTACACGATCTTGTGCTATGCTTAGGATTGGGTCTTGTCCATCACATCATTCTCCTAATGATGTGATCCCGTTATCAACGACATCCAATGTCCATGGTCAGGAAACCGTAACCATCTATTGATCAACGAGCTAGTCAACTAGAGGCTCACTAGGGACATGTTGTGGTCTATGTATTCACACATGTATTACGATTTCCGGATAACACAATTATAGCATGAACAATA